>NC_143580.1:14935429-15235429 GCF_048544385.1 Mastigoproctus giganteus
CCCCTAGAAACAGATCTGGAGACAGAGCAGAATCCTGAGGAAACTGTGATGCTGCGAGAATCAAAGTAATTCGAAAGGAGACGGTAAATAGGAGCAGAGACCCCAGCCTCTCTGGACCTCGCCAGGACACTTGGCCACCAAACAGTGTCAAATGCCCCTTGGAAATCAACAAAGAGACCAAGGACATATTTAGAATTGGAATTTTGAACAGAACTCAAGATCTGACAAATAGCATCAACAGAAGACCTTCCACGTGTAAAGCCAAATTGAAGTGGGGAACTTAGGTTTCTGCCCAAGAGGGACATAAAAAATGCAGTTCATTGCAAAACATTAATTTCACTACAGTTGTTGTTATTTGGTTTTTAGGAGCATTAGCAACTAAGGCCATATTGCTCCGGGATATGCGGTGGTCATTCCCTGACCTTTCCGCATCCTCCGTATTTGGTGGTGACGGGCTTGAACTCCGGTCTAATCAAGAAGCGTGTGCTACGCACTGCTGCTCCTTCCCACCTGGCTACGGAAGTGCCATTTCACAACAGACACTAGCAGAAGCATACTCTATACCTCCAGAGGGAGATCCAGCTACCAGAATGGTTACTAAGCACTAAGTTATTAGTATTCTCTTCTGTGGTATGTATCCTCAATTAAACAATTAAATTTTTATAAACAACAATAATTATCCGAGAATAATTACTGTAGATGTTCAGTTTCTCTCATCTTGCCTTCAATAAAACATGCAATGAAAATTACATCAATGAAATGTTACTTGCACACAAGACACTAGACTCACAAAACTAAACATTTAGCTCTGAAAGGGAGAGGCAGAACAGCTCCTGTATTTGTCAGTTGTGATACATTCAGTTATAAATTTTTGTAAAAAACAGCACGACATTCTTTTCAAAGATGAAATCATATTTACAATGACAAAAATTAGTGTAGTTTTCTCTGTCATTACACTCCAGTACTTGAAATTCAATTGTGTTGTTTATAAAATAGGGCAAGTCCCATAGTCTGATCCAAAATTTTTAACCCAGCCATATTATATTTATTTATTTTCTATAGAAAACGATTTCCTGAGATATTGGTTTTCACCTACACAGAGTTCTAGAAATACTTTAATCATGAAATTCAAAAGGCTTGGGGGGGGGGGGGAAATAGCTGTTTTGTGTGCCTTTCTATTTCACCATTCAGCTATGGCAGCTGTAAGACTATGTTGTTTCATAATTCCTGTTTATGCACTATGCTGTACATTGGAGTCCCTTTAAACATGTCACATTTGTGTGGGATCATTATATAAGGAATTGGCAATTTTGAAATTTTTTTAAGTATATGAAACATTGCTGTTAAATATTTTTATTCCACCAACAGCAAAATAGTCAAACTAAAAAAACATGCAAAATGAAATTTGCTTATATAAAAAGCTTGCTAGGTCACCTTTGTTCATTGATTTATATTCATGTTAAAAAGTAGGAAAAAAATGGATAAATTCTGTCAGCTATAATGTGGGCATTAAAGTTGTCCAACATCTGCCCTATATTGAGGTTGCACTGTATTTAAAAATAATGATAAATCCTTCTTTATTTAACTATCAATATGTTAGTCCCTGCTGATAAGCACATAATGGGGTCCAACACATCAATGTACAAGAAAGTAATTAGCAACACTACTGTATTTGTTTCTATGAACCATAGCAGTTTTACATCATGGTAAAATATAATGGATAGCATCTAAAGAAGAGGAGGAATATATCACATATTAAAATAAAATTAATATTAATATTAGGGAGGCATAAATGTTTTGCTGCAAACTGGTATAAAGGATATTAAAAAATTTATATCAGTTCCCAGCAAAAAATTTATGCCTCCCTAATTTTAATATTATATTTGTATTTTATTTTAATATGTGGTACATTCCCCCTCTCCTTTAGATGCTATCCATTATATTTTACCATAATATAAAAGAGGTATGGGGTTCATAAAGCAGATAATGGTATTCTAATTACTTTTACTTGTAAGTTGAGAAGTGTTGGTCCCCAATGAGTACCTATCAATATGTACATGCAGTAATGAGTACTTATTTAGTTTTATTTCATGCTTTTATTTAGTATTTTATTTTATTCTTTTTCTAATTTCCTGCTTTATTCATTTAATGCCTTTAACTTCATATCTTGGCCTAAGTAAAATCAATTCACAGCTCGTTGTTTACATAGTATAGCATTAAATCATTAAATACTGGTTGATGATACTTGGGTATACAAAATTAAGCACATAACAGCATTCTAATCAACTAGCAAAAATGTATATTGCAACTGCATAATGCTTAATTAAACAATGGCATTAAGGATTGCAAATTGAGGTGTTTAAGACAATGGATTGAGCAAGCTCACTGCTGACGGGTTTCTTCCTCTTGCTCACACTACACAAGAGGTGGCACAAATTCAAATTGAGGAAGGGCAGTTGCAGAAGTCTGCCTTTAGCCAGTGGGTGGTTGATTGCTCGAACAAACTTCCATCTGTTGTTGTAGAAGTTGACAGCTTAACTAAATTCAAGAAAGAACTAGAAAAACTATTGGAGGGAATGAATAGGTAAAATGGGAAGTGGCATGTTTATTTATTTTTTTTATTTTTTTATTTTTTGGCTGATGCTGTATAAGCTTGCTTTCTTACATCATTTGCCACTATTAATGCTGATGCTTTCCTAGTAAGAGTATTCTTTTGTTCCTCTCACTAATCTTGTTGCCCTTCTCTGCAACTGTTCCAAAAGATTAGCATTAGTAGAGGCATATGATGCAAGAAAGCAAGCTTATGCAGCATCAGCCAGAAGTGAAAAAAAAAAAAAAAAACCCTTCCATTTCACCCCTCTGTTCGTTCGAAATACCTGTCCAGCTGAGCCTTAAATTTATTTAGGTTACCAACTTCCACAACAAGGGATGGAAGTCTGTTCCACCGACCAACTACCCGCTGGCTAAAGGCAAATTTCCGGACATCTATCCTACATCTGTCTTTCCTCAATTTGAATTTATGCCCTCTCAGGTGATTATTCTGAGCAAGAGGGACTCACATCTGGTGAGTATGGGCTTGGCACACCCAGGGTCCTGAGCTGGATATCATCATTCTTCTCTTTCTTGGTGATTCCTTTCTACTTCTCTCTCTCTCTCTCTCTCTCTCAGGGTAACTTGGGAATTTTTTTTTTCTCTGGTGCAGTATAAGCCTCAGGCTTCCTTGCACCATATGGCTAATAATAATAATAATAATAATAATAATAATAATAAGAGGCAGAATACCATCAGCATTGAGCATGCTCAAACCATTCAAGGCTTTATACACCTCTATCAGATCACCTTGCATCATATCTATGATGACAGATCATCTGTCATCATAGATATGACATTCATTTGCATTATTTTTTCTAGCTGGTAATGAGAAGATGCAGTATGCTTATATTAACTGCTGAAAAATATTAAATTCTTATACATATATATATACACAGTTATGCCCAGTTAATTTATTAAAGTACAAATAAAATAAAATATAAGTACAAATTCAGTAGCTTTCGGAACACGTGTCCCTTTATCAACTGACAAATTTGAATACATTACAAGCAAATGTGGCACGTTACTCATGAGTCATTGTTGTAGCACGGACGTGTGCTGCCTTACGCCAGTGATCATCCATCAATAAAACGGTTGTCTCTAGGATGGGATGTATACGCATGCCTTTCTGGCGATTTAATGCCTTAGGGTTGTTTATTATGTTTAGTGACTCTAGCCATAGGCGGTGGCGAAAGTGTCGCGCGTGGTCCACTATCTCAAAGTCGCGCTTGGGGTCAAGATCGTGGTTGGTAGCCCAAAAATGTTCTGCGAGCACGGACTGGTCAGTTTCGGCAAGCCGGATTGCTCTGTCGTGTTCCGTAAGGCGATCCTGGAGACGTCTCGATGTCTCACCTACGTAGCAACTGTTACAGGCCCTACAGGTGATACGGTACACTACATTGCTGCGTAAGACAGGTGTGACAGGGGTCTTCACACTGGAGACAAGTGAATGTAGGCTCTTACCGGGTAATTGCACACATTTGATGTTGTAACTTCTCAGGATCTTCGAGATACGTCCTGACACTCCTGGATAGTACGGAATGTAGGCAGACGATATGCCGACTTGCTTCGGAGGTCTTGGGTTGGAAGTAAGTTCTTCTGCCTGTAACAAGCATCTGTTAAGTACATGGGATGGATAACCGCATCTGGTTAGGTCCGCCTTCACACGGGAGATCTCGTTACGTCTAATTGTGTCGGTGCTGTAATGGCTCCAGGCCCTGGAGAATAGGGTGCGGGCAGTGCTATTGAGATGGCTTGGAGCATGGCCGGACCCGTAGTTGGTGAATTGACCGCACCACATGGGTTTGCGGTATACTGAGGTCTCTAGACTTGGGCCTACGCGATGCACTAGCACGTCCAGAAACGGGAGCGAACCGTCCACCTCTGATTCTACGGTAAACTTGATGAAATTGGATAGAGAGTTGAGGTGTTCTAGTAGTACCGTTTCAGAACCACGTGGTATTATGGTAAAAATATCGTCGACGTATCTACACCACGTTGTAATAGGTGTAGGTGGGTTCTGGTGTATCTGCTCCTCTTAGTTGGTGCGGTCAATTCACCAACTACGGGTCCGGCCACGCTCCAAGCCATCTCAATAGCACTGCCCGCACCCTATTCTCCAGGGCCTGGAGCCATTCCAGCACCGACACAATTAGACGTAACGAGATCTCCCGTGTGAAGGCGGACCTGACCAGATGCGGTTATCCATCCCATGTACTTAACAGATGCTTGTTACAGGCAGAAGAACTTACTTCCAACCCAAGACCTCCGAAGCAAGTCGGCATATCGTCTGCCTACATTCCGTACTATCCAGGAGTGTCAGGACGTATCTCGAAGATCCTGAGAAGTTACAACATCAAATGTGTGCAATTACCCAGTAAGAGCCTACGTTCACTTGTCTCCAGTGTGAAGACCCCTGTCACACCTGTCTTACGCAGCAATGTAGTGTACCGTATCACCTGTAGGGCCTGTAACAGTTGCTACGTAGGTGAGACATCGAGACGTCTCCAGGATCGCCTTACGGAACACGACAGAGCAATCCGGCTTGCCGAAACTGACCAGTCCGTGCTCGCAGAACATTTTTGGGCTACCAACCACGATCTTGACCCCAAGCGCGACTTTGAGATAGTGGATCACGCGCGACACTTTCGCCACCGCCTATGGCTAGAGTCACTAAACATAATGGTTAGGAAAGGCATTCGAGGTGAGCGGACGCGCTTAGACAGGGCTCCTCAGTTAAGTGGTTTACTTTTGGATAGTGCTTTTAAATATTTGATTTATTTAAATATTGTTGGATTATTTTGTTATAGGTTTTCCTGTAACTATTTGATTTTAATAATATTATAGATATAATTTTTTAAAGTTACTTTCATTGATATTTATTTAATTTTATAATGGTTGTTACGAGATCTGCCTTAAACACGTCACAGGGTATCGTGAGTCACACGGAAATAGCAGATGGCGATTTACGGGTGAGTCATGATTTAATCCGTTGTGGAACCTGTGGAATGTTTTCCAAGGTCGACCTGGTGACTAATCCTACCTCACCTGGGGATTCTTTTCTTTGTGATCGATGTAAGGAGTGCACCGATCTTAAATTACAATTTGGTGCACTGATGGAACAATTTGAGTCGCTGAAAAAACGAGTGCTTGCCCTCGAAAATAATGCTTCTGGGAGCTCGTCAGGGACTCAAAACTGCAGCAATCTACCAAGTGATGCACACCCGATTCGAGCCTCAAAACAGAAAAACCAAGTGCAAACTACCCTGGTTAGAAAGGACATTGTTTTATTAGGAGACTCCATTGTCAGGGAAACGGGGAATATTTTTTGTAATAAAGATAGGTGGAGCAGAACCAGGGTATGTCTGCCGGGAGCAACTATTGATGATGTCACCAACAGACTGTCAGATTTTAAAGGGGGTAAAGAAAATATTATTATTCATGTGGGGACAAACGATATTAAACGTACACGATCTGACGATTTGTTGGAAAAATACAGGACCATGCTCAGGAAATGTCGCGAGCTAGGCCATAATGTCTATGTGTCTGCAATTCTGCCCAGACACGATAGGAGGGATTATATGTTAAGAGCCTTGTGGATTAACTCAAGACTTGAAGGAATCTGCAAGGCTTTAGGGGGTAAATTTCTATCAGCATGGCCCACACTTGTAGGTAGAAGGAATTTGTTTTGTAGAGACGGGATACACTTAAACAAAGGTGGTGCAAAAGTTTTTGCCAGTATTATTGAGGATACCTTAAAGGCTCAGGGAAACTGCTAGTTAGGGGGGATGTGGGTAATACTGACACGCGTTTATCTGATAATATTGGTCAATGTAACTCTTGCACATACCTTAAGAGTTCTTATCTGTTACCTCAACTGGACGTATTATCTAGATATTCTGGGGGCAAAGACGTTTCACGTGAGCAGGTAGCTAATATCAGGGAAGAGAGCCTAAAAAACTTCAAGGGTTGTGTTAGGGTTGTTAAATATACAAGAACAGTAAATCTTAATTGTTTATACAGTAACGTTAGAAGTGTCGTCAATAAAATGAGCGAATTCGAACTGCTGGTTAAAACAAGTAACGCGGACATAATAGGGCTTACGGAGACGTGGTGCCACCCGGAAATTGGGGATGATGAGTTTCAGTACGGCTTGTATAATGTATTTAGGAAGGATAGAGTAGATAGAAGGGGTGGTGGGGTAATGCTTCTTATCAGAAGCAGCCTGAGTGCGACGATAGCTTTCCCAGATACAGACATTTCACATGCTAGTATAGAGTCTGTATGGTGTGAGATAGTTGGAAACAAAGGTACAATGCGAGTAGGCGTAATCTACAGACCAGGTCATTGTGAAGACTATGACAAAAGCCTCTACATGCAAATGGAATGGGCAAGTAAGCGTCAATGCCTTATTATGGGTGATTTCAATTTGCCTCTAACTGATTGGAGTAAATGGGAAGGAAACTCGACATGGGGAACAAAATTTTTAAATCAACTAGATGACTGTTATTTGTATCAACATGTCAGGGAAAGTACTAGAGAAAAGAATATCCTAGACCTCATCATCACACATGAATCAGATGACATAACAGGGCTGACAGTAGAGGAACCAGTAGCAGGAAGTGATCACGGAGTTCTACGGTGGATGATGACGAGAGAGGTAGCAGAAGTAAAAGGCAAAGGAGTGGGTTTTAATTTCAGAAAAGGAAATTACGATGCCTTAAGGTACTACATGGCCTCTATTAACTGGGTAGATATCGCGCAGAGAATGAATACAATTGAACTGTGGTACGCTTTTAAAACATTAATCACAGATGCCTTGAATGCGTATATACCATTAAAAAAATACTCCACGAGAAGGGTTCCAAGTTGGATGAATAGTGAAGTTGCCACATTACTTGAGCAGAAAAAGGTGGCATGGAAACGTTACAGAGCAATAAAAAGTACTGAAGCCTATAACAGCTACAAGGTGGTGTGTAATAGAGCCACAGAAAAGGTTCGACAGGCAAAGGCAGTTTATGAGAAATCACTAGCAAACAGAGCAAAGAGGGGGGATAAAGAATTCTTCACATATATAAATGCCAAGAAGAGCAGGACAAACCAGATCGGACCTATACGTAAGGGAAAGGGGATAGTAATAAATACACCAGCTGCCGTTGCAGATGAACTCAACAGTTATTTTGCATCGATATTTACAAATGAAAAGCCTTTTGTGGCAATGGGAAATTGTGGGAGCGAAGTTAAAAAATATGTAATTAATGATATTGAAATTTCGCAAGATTATTTAATGAAAAAACTTTCAAGCCTACAGACTAGTAAGGCTCCTGGAGTTGATGGAATATACCCTATAATCTTGAGAGAGGCGGCAAGCGAGTGCATTGAACCACTGAGGCTGGTTATGCGAGCATCACTAGACTCTGGGGAGATTCCCTTGGATTGGAAAAGTGCAAATGTATCTCCCATACATAAGGGTGGCTCTAAAAGTGAAGTGGGAAATTATCGACCTGTCAGTCTGACTTCAGTAGTAGGGAAAATCATGGAGGCATTGATCAAGGGTGGAATTCAGGATCATTTGGATAGAATTGAAATTCTCAAGGATACTCAGCATGGTTTTGTAAAGGGAAAATCATGTTTAACAAATCTGGTTCGCTATTTCGAAAGGGTCACTCACGAGCTGGATTTAGGGAATAATTTCGACATTGTTTATTTAGATTTCAGCAAAGCTTTTGACTCAGTCCCACATGAGCGGTTGCTTTATAAGCTGGAACAGGTTGGAATCACTGGGAAAATCCTTAGATGGATAGAAGGATGGCTTCAGGGCAGGAGGCAGAGGGTTGTGATAAATGGCTATTCCTCAGATTGGGTTGATGTAAGAAGTGGGGTTCCCCAAGGATCAGTATTAGGACCACTGTTGTTTTTAATTTTCATAAACGACATTGATGAAGGGATAGAGGGCGTGATGTCTAAATTTGCAGATGATGTTAAAATTGGTAGAGTAGTTAATGATCACTGTCAAGCTGAGCTTCTTCAGAGAGACCTAGATAGACTTCAAGAATGGTCAGAAAAATGGCAGCTGTGCTTTAATCCAACAAAGTGTAAGGTATTACACCTGGGAAACAGTAATCCCAAAATAACTTATTCACTTGGTGGAGTTCAACTAAACCCAGTACTGGAGGAAAGGGACTTGGGTGTTACGATACGGTCAGACATGAAATTCTCTGAGCATTGTAAACAGGTTGCAAGGAAGGCCCATGGTGTCCTATCGATGATCTATCGAACTTTTGCAAGTAGAGATAGGGACGTGATAATCCCATTATATAAGGCCTATGTTAGACCACACTTGGAATACTGTGTTCAAGTATGGAGACCGCACCTAAAGAAAGACATCGAGCTTCTTGAAAGGGTGCAAAGAAGGGTAACTCGCCTGGTGAGATCGGCAAAAGGGCGTCCTTATGAAGAAAGACTTCGAATATGTGGGTTGCAGAGTTTGGAAACTAGACACCTTAGAGGAGATTTGATTGAGGTGTTTAAGGCACTGAGAGGCATCAGTAAAATGAATGAGGACAAAATTTTCAAGATTATAAATGATGCTAGAACTAGGGGACATAAATTCAAGTTACGCGGGGAAATGTTTAGATTGGACTGCAGGAAGTTTTATTTTAGCCAGCGAGTTATAAATTACTGGAATAAGTTGCCTTCATGGGTGGTAGAGGCCGACAGTTTGGGGAAATTCAAAGGTCATCTGGATAGTACTTTCGGGTAAGGGAAGCGCATAGGATGATAGGATTAATTTCCTTTTTATTTAATTTTTAATTTCATTTTATTATTTTTATTTATTTATTAATTATTATTATTTATTTATTTAATTTTTGTTTTTATCATTGTTTTGTTCGGATTTTTTTTTTTTTTTTTTTTTGGCTGGTGCAGCATAAGCCATAGGCTTTCTTGCACCATACGGCCGTTACTAATACTAATAATAAACAACCCTAAGGCATTAAATCGCCAGAAAGGCATGCGTATACATTCCATCCTAGAGACAACCGTTTTATTGATGGATGATCACTGGCGTAAGGCAGCACACGTCCGTGCTACAATAATGACTCATGAGTAACGTGCCACATTTGCTTGTAATGTATTCAAATTTGTCAGTTGATAAAGGGACACGTGTTCCGAAAGCTACTGAATTTGTACTTATATTTTATTTTATTTGTACTTTAATAAATTAACTGGGCATAACTGTGTATATATATATGTATTTGAAACTATGGACCCCAGTACTCCAGGCCCATTTGTCACTATTAAATTCTTATATTTATTGTGAGTAATGAGCTGATGGGCAATTAAAGGACTGTAGGAATATTGCGCTTGAACTATGAGTTGGTAAGAATTAGAGTGGTGTAAATCAGTTTTAAAATAATGACTTACAGCGATGTACACTGAGTGGTCAGAAATCATGGGATACTAACCTAGTAGCAGGTAGGCCCACCTTTTGCCCGGATAAGGGCAGTCACACAGCAAGGTATTACATTGTAAATTGAGACATCTGAACTGCATGCAGTATTCAAGATGTGGCCTAGCCACTGTCTTATTATAACAGGATAATCATCTCCTTTTTCCTGTATATCATTCACATGTATATCATAGTTGCCCAAATTATTCGCTGTATGATTCCTTTTGCCTCAAAGATATTATTTGTGCATATGTCTGTTCCGATATTCCTTGTCAGAGACTTTATAATTTGGAATCTCCTCTTTTGGATCTTCTCTGGTTTAAAATCTCTCTACCTCATTGTGTCAAATTCATCTGTTGTCTCTACCGTTCTCCCAATTCCACTAATCACTTGGAGCTCTTTGACTTCCTCTCTTTGCAACCTGACTTTCTCCAGTCCAACTTTCCTAATAGTGAGGTAATTTTCCTTGGTGATTTTAATGTTCACAATTCCAGCTAGCTTCCGTTTTCTAGTCACACTGACCCAGCTGGTCGAGATGCTGAGGCTTTTGCAATTACTAATGACCTTGCACAGATTTTTCATTTAACTACAAGAATACCGGACAATTCTAACCATACAGCCAACACGCTTGACCTTTTTCTCACAAAAAACCCTTCTAAGTACATGGTTGAAGTGAGGTCCTTTAGGCACCTCAGATCACAACTTGGTGATTGTCGCTTCTCCATGGAGCCTTTATCTCATGGCTATTACCAACCTCGTATTGTTTGGCATAACAAGAATGCAAAATGGGATGACCTGTGAGATTTCTTTTCTTCTTTTCCTTGGTCGGATTACTGTTTCAAAACTTCTGATGTTAACGTTTGCTCAGATCGTGTCAGTGAAATTATTCTTGCAGGAATGGAATCCTTTTTCCCACACTCCACTTTAAAATCTCTTGCTTTATCTAAACCTTGGTTTTCCAATAAATGTGCTAAGGCTGTTCAAGAGAAGAACATTGCATACTGTAATTGGCTTTTTTCTAATTCTTCGGTTTCATTTTCTGCCTACACCAAAGCTCGCAACAATTGTAAAGCAGTTATTAATCAGTCCAAACTAGATTTTGAACAGGCTAAGAGTAGAAAACTTGCTTCTTGCCCTAATTGTAGCTGAGCATTCTGCTCTCTTGTCAAAGCTATTGGCTGCAACTTTTGCCCATCTCTGCTCCCACCTCTGTCCAAACCAGATGGTTCTGTTGTCACTTTGGCCAAGGATAAAGCTGACCTGCTAGCATCCCATTTTTCTTCGAACTCATGTATTAATGATCTTGGTAAAACACCTTGCACCATTCTCAATACACTCCATTCAATGCCTACTATGGCCTCCGGTCAGAAGGATTTTGACGAATCTTGATGCTAAGAAAGCCACAGGCACTGATGGTATTTCTCCAATTGTTCTCAAAAACTGTGCTCCTGAACTTACTCCTGTTCTTTGCAGCCTTTTTTCACTTCCTTATTCCAAAGGTGTTTTTTCTTCTGCTTGGAAATTTGCTCATACCCAGCCAGTTCCTATAAAGGGTGATAAATCCCTCCCATCCAATTATCGTCCCTTTGCAATTACTTCTACTCTTTGTAAAGTAATGGAGAAATCAATTAACTGCCAACTCTTAAACTACTTAGAAACCTTCCATCTAATCAACAATCGCCAGTATGGATATCGTCAGTGTCGATCCACTGGTGATATTCTGGCTTATGTTACCCATTTATGGACTAATTCAAAAGAAAATTTCGGTGAAACACAAGCAGTTGCTCTTGACATCTCAAAAGGCTTTCGATCGTGGCATAAAGTTCTTCTAAACAAGCTTGTGTCTTATGGTTTGCCAACTGTTTTTTGTAATTGGTTATCCAGTTTTCTCTCTGATCACTCAGATGGTAGATGGCTCTCATGTCTTCTAACTTCTCCACTAATGCCGGTGTCTCCCATGGTTCAGTTCTTTCCCCCACTCTTTTCCTCTTGTATATTAATGACCTTCTTCCATTGACTGGAAATCCTATCCATAGTTTTTCTGATGATAGCACATTGCATTCCACTTTCCATTTTGAGAAACCTTGTCCTGCTCAATCAGCTTCAACTTCTTGAAAATCTGCTAGCAATTCCTTAAATGCCAATCTCCAGGTAATTCTCCAGTGGGGCAAAGACAACTTAGCTGATTTCAATCCTTCTAAAACTCAGTCTTGTCTTATATCTCACATAAAGGATTCTTCTGCTCCTATGCTTATCTTTGGTGACACTCCGATTTCTAGGCAAAATGATATATCTCTTTTGGGGATTACCCTGACTTCTAATCTCTCTTGGCACAAGCACATTACAAATATTGCTTCCTCTGCATCTAAAAAACTTGGTTTTCTCTTTCGCTCTCAGCGTTACTTTTCTTCCAAACAGCTATTCACTCTGTACAAATTGCAAATCCACCCTACCATGGAATATTGTTCCCACATCTGGGGTGGTGCCCCCAAAACCTCTCTCAGGCTTCTTGATTCCATTCAGAAGAGGGCAGTTAGGTTAATTAATGATTCATCTCTAACAGAGTCTCTCCACTCGCTTTCTCACAGATGTACTGTTGCTGCTGCATGCCTCTTCTACAGATACTTCCACGGGCACTGTTCTTCTGAATTGGCTTCTATAATTCCCGTTCTCTCTTTCAAAACAGTCCGAACACGTGCCGCCACCAGCTAACATCTGTTTACTGTCCAACTTCAAATTCACAGAACCAACTTTTCATCTTCCTCGTTTATTCATATTTCCTGAAAATTACAGTCTACAGAAGTTCAAGTCTAATGTCAAGAAATATCTTCTTTCATCTTCTCAACCTCCAACCCAAGCACGGTACTAAGTACTATAGGCTCCAATACCTCTTGTGTTTGGGGTTTACATAAAAAAATAAAAAATAAAAAAAAAAACCTAAAATGAGCTCTTCTGCTCAAAGAACTTTATATCTGACTGCCCAATTACCCCAAGATCTTTCCCATTCTCCACTATCCAACCTGCAATTATCATTCCTCAATTTGTATTTATATCCCCTGTTTTGTGTAGTCTGAGCAAGAGGAAGGATTTCATCAGCAATGAGCTTACTCAATCCATTCAAGGTCTTAAACAACTCAATCAGATTTTTTTTTTTTTTTTTTTGTTAGTTGTTGGCGCATTGGCTTCCGTGTCCATAATGCACCTCCCAAAGTTTTTGCATTTACTCTGATCCAAGCATAAGGTGGGATTCGAGCCTGCGACCTTTGGGTTGCCAGGCAGGCACTTTACCCATCCGGCTAGCCCAGTCGGCCAATCAGATCTGTTCGTAGATGCCTAGTCTCAAGATGCTGCAATTTGAATAACTGAAACCTTTCTGGCAAGAGCACCATCTGCCTGCCCTCAACCTTGTTTCTCTTTTCTGCACCCATTCCAACAGACCTATGTCCTATCTAAAGTGAGGCTTCCAGACCTGTACACAGTGCTCAAGATGTGGCCTGACCATTGCCTTATACAATGGGATAATCACTTCCTTATCCCTGCTGAAAAAATTCCTGTGTACAAAACCCCATGAGCTGTCCTTACAGCCTGCCTACACTGCTCAGAGAACATTTATCTGACTGCACAATTACAGCTACTTTTTCATTCTACACAGCTGGTATGTTAATGTGGGATTACTGCTTCCCATATGAAGTATCTTGCATTTGTCAATATTAAGCTTCAACTGCCACTTCTCAGCCCATCTACCTAATTTGTCTATATCTTATTGAAATAACATACCTTGATGGTGTCTGCATACATAAATCCAACTCAGAATTATGTGTATGAATTTCTACTTGTGAGGATCACAAAAGAAGTCCAATAAATTGTTCACAAATAAAATTATATAAAAGGTAACATTCCTAATTATTTATTTAGAAAACAACATAGCCAGATTAAAAGGAATCTATATAGATAATAGTCATAATATTAATTTTTAAACAGAGTCCTCACTCAGAAAGAAGAAATCCAACAAATAGGGGTCTTCACAAACAACAACTTTACATATACCTCAAATTAGCTAACAAAAAGAATTGATAACCCCTTCAACTCCATCCTGGAACCAAGACACTTTCTGTCTAGTATGATGTCTTAAGCATCCCATTTAGAAAAACTTACAAGTGAGTAGTAGTGAACAGATTTATGTTCATCTTTCTAGAACACACTGAAGATGTAGATTACACTGTATCTAAAAAATATTTATGTCTGCATAGTTTAAAGTTGCAGTAGTAATAAATTCTTTGTTTATATAACTTAGCACAGGTACCTATCACTTTGATAGGTATAAGCCTCATTTTAGGAAGGATATGAGTTTTTATTTCTCTTATTTATAATTAGGATACATGTGCAGAATGCATTTCTTTCTCTATGCAGCTTGTGGAAGCTTCGTCTGAAATAACTGGAACAGTGCTGGCACTGAACTTAGTACATAAAGTGTCAGATATGGGCAGTGAGGTTTTTGATAATTTATCTACTATCTGATTTTTCTTCATGCCTAAGTAAAAGGTTCTAATAACACCTTTTCTTGTCAATCTGTTAATCTTGTTATTAATCTGAGTACATAAAATTACTGTATTTTCTGGACAATAAGATGCACCAGACCTAAGACGCATTCATGTTTTAGAAGGCAAATTTTGGGGAAAAAAATATTTTATTGCATATACTTGGAAGATAAATTTGAAAGTGCCCAAACAAAATGTCAGTACGAAGCTTTTATTCATTGTATAAAGCCAATAACATGTTATCGCTGTGACACATTTGTCATTACCATATGGTCTGAACTTCCACTTTCTTCAAAGAGTGCATCATCTTCAGGTTATTATGGACAGTTGATTCCACATTTCTTGAAAAACATGGCAAATGTCTCATGTTTCACTGACACCCACTAATTTTCAACCCATTTGCACACCTGGGAAATGGATGGTTGTTTGGTTGCTTGCTTCTTTGTTCATTCTGTTACTTATCAACTTGTGATTTGGTGCCTGTATTCATTTGGTTCACTCCTCATGCATGAATAAGGCATATTATAGCCAAAGTAGCTTATGCGCCATCAAACCCCATATCAACAACATGCATGAATACTTTTAAAGGGTTTGTTAATTGAGATATTCAGTTTGCTAAGACCTCCTGGAATTACAGTCAACTGTGTTTAATTCATCAACCAGCCTTTTTGCTGTGCTTATTCATGTGACATGAAATTATCACACAATAAAAATGATAGCTTTTTCAAAAGCCACCTGGATGTAGTGATGTCTTTACTCTCCATGGATAATCCATGGCTGGGGGTGCAGAATTTTAGGCAACATTTCAAGGGGAAAAAAGTGCATCTTATAGTCCTGAAAATATAGTTGTATTAATATTAACAAAAGCAAATAGATACGAGAAAGTCAGGTTTAGTTGGCCAGCCTTAAAGACATATATACAGACAGGGTGTTTCAAAATTGCACCAAACAAACATACAAGAGCCTATCCTATAGCTAAAAATTAGGGAAAAAAGTTCCTATAAATGTATGTCTCAAGAATTCACTTGGAAGATATTAAACATTAGTCATAAATTACAAAACCAGGTAAAACAGCAATTTTTATATGCATATTATATGCATATACACAAGAGCCCATCCTATAACTAAAAATTAGGGAAAAAAGTTCCTATAAATATATGTTTCACGAATTGACTTGGAAGATATTAAATATCAGTCATAAATTACAAAACCAGGTAAAACAGCAAACATTTTTATATGCATATTTATGCCATAAAAATATGACTGTAAAATAGGCTTTACAATAAAAAAAAAAACATTATGTGCAACACCAACATGAATCATACCAATTACTTAGTTGTCAGTAACAAATTTGGCAGAATACTGTATATGTTGACAGTATCAACATGGCTATTACTTGAGAATTGGGTTCCACAAAGGCTGACTCATGGTTTACAGTATGCTATTTGTTAAACTGATATGGAAGATACTAAAAATATGTTTACTTTTGCCGAATTAACTGATATGATTGTAATTTATGGTCAGGTTCATAAATCCTGCAGATACGTTGAAAAATTTAAAACTCAGAAAAAATTTAAAATAAGATTTTCAGAAATGGCATACCCACATTTTCTGCAGAACAACTTGTGGAAACTATTGAAAGATATGCCACTTAAAAATCAGAAAAGGATGTGGTTTCTTGGATGGTGTACCAGCCCACATTTCCCATGATGTTTATGACTTTTGGACTACATAGTACAATGACTAATGGACTGGTTGGGATGGCCATATACAGTGGCTACCATGATCACCCAGCCCCTTAGATTACTTGGTGTGAGGGCACATGAAATCCATGGTTTATTCAATGTGTATTACCATAATGAACTGAGAAATGGCATTTTGGAAACTGCAGAAACCATTGAGAACAGCCCTGAAATGATAAGACATGCCACAGAATTGATTCATTACACTGAAAAAAATGGAGGCCACTTTGAAGAGCTGTTTTAGATGTGTTTTATAATTTATCATTAGCTTAAAATATGCTAATACTTTTGTTCCAAGTAATTTTGAAATACCTTTTATATATATAAATAGGGTGATTTATAAAAATAAACTTTTCAAAAATGAAAATTGGCATTTATTACTGTTGGAACTAACATAACATAGACAAACAGGAAATTCCTATAAGCTTCCTACTGACTTTATAGGTGTTCAAATGTGAGTTTCATGAGTCCTTTCGGCAAGTTATTTAGTTTGGATGAAGGATAATAAAAATCACACATTGCAAGCATATGGAATACACTTATTTCTTGTTCTGTGAACCCTTCTGCTGTTATCAACAACTAGTATGGAGTAAATGGTAAGAGGAGTAAGCTCTTTGTTTAGATGCTGTTTGGTTTTTTCACTTAACATTTTTTCCCCTTCTCTAATATTTTATAATCAATGTACATATATTTATTTGCAACTTGGATCATGTATTAGTTTGATATAAGGCAATGGCTTCGGTTACTTTGTATGTATATTATGAGCAACCAACTGAATTTAAATTAAATTTTGACTAAGGGGATGCTGTATGACAGTCTGGAGAGCTATTCAAAAATTAACAATGCATGATGAACAGGAGCACTGTCATAGAGTAATTTCCAATTTTTCTTTGCCCATAGATCAGGTTTTTTCATTTTGATTGCACTTCTGATAAAGCACTAAAGTAGTATACCAAGTTATAACTGGGAGCTAAACAATTTTGTGATAACTGAGAAGAAAGTGGAAAAGAAACTGTTGAAGCTTTAAGTAAATAAGGCACCTAGGGCTGATGGAATCTATCTGATTATATAAAAAGGGATAAACAAACCATTAGCTATGATTTTAAGAGCATCTTTGGATTCAGAGGAGGTACCTATTGATTGCAGATGTGCAAATCCCTCTTGCTCTTTCTCTATCTCCTGTTAACAAAGGGGAAATCAAAGGGTGAAGTGAGACTTCTGTCTCAGGGGAAAATGATGGAGTCAGTGGTTAAAAAAAAAAAAAAAATACTGCAGGACCATCTTGACAGGAATGCAGTTATATAGAAATTGCCACATGGATTTGTCACTGCTGGAGGCATATTAACTTATTTTATAAGTTTGTACATGATACAAAGGTTGGTCTTGATTGTTAATTATAGGAATCAAGGCATACTATTGCAATGTAAGACCTAGAAAAATTAGGAAGATGGGCTGAGAAGTAGCAATTCAAGTTTAACACTGGAAAATGCAAGATACAGCATATGGGCAGTCATAATTCCAGAATAACATGCTAACTTTGTATTAAAAAACTTGGGGATAATTGCACAATCAGACATGAAGTTCTCTGAGCAATGCAGACAGGCAGCTAGGACATTCATGGAATTCTGTCAGTGATATATGGAAATTTTGCCAGCAGGTACAAGGAGGTGATCTTTCCCTTATATAAAGCTATGGTTAGGTTGCATTTTAGTACTGCATATAGGTCTGGAAGCCTAATTTTTAGAAGCAGAGAAGCGCAACAAGATTAGTCAAGGACATAAAAAGAGTATTCCTACCATGAAAGACCAGTTCTCCAAATTTCAGCACTTGGAAACGAGGCACTTGCAAGAAGACTTGATTGAAGTGATTAAGGCTTTAAACAGATTATGTAAACTAAATGCATCCTTACTCTTTCTCAGACAATACATATAAGAGGATACACAAAATGAAAAAGGATGGGTGCAGGATAGATGTGCAGAAATTTGCTTTCAGCCAGAAAGTGACTGTTCAAATAAAATTCCATCAGGTATTGTATAAGTAAATACTCTGAATAAATTTAAGGAATATAAATCATCTGTCATACCCTCTAATTATATAAATAATTAGAGGATATGACAGATGAGGTGAGTAGTTTTTTTTTTTTTTTTTTTGGTTGATACTGTATTAGTTTGCTACCTTGCCACTATTAATACTAATACTAAATGATTTACAAATACTAAGTACATAGTTGTATTAACAGTACGACTTCTCTGTATGAATTCATAGCAAATTATTCCTCTATAGTCAAAAGATAATTAAAGCACAACTACTCGTCAATCAGAATTGTTTTGTTCCTGGGAGACACAGAAGACTTCTATTTGAAGGACTGATGTTTTTTCTGTGGGTTTTAAAGATACAACTTGTGCCATTTGATGATATTATTATGTTCAGGAAGAATTCTCACTATGCTTGAACATTTGTAATTCATCTCTACAGTTTCTGGTTGATTTCTTTAACAGATAGCAAGATTTTATAGTTCTTTATTCAAAAAGAAACATTTTAAAAACATGAAATTACTTACTGTCAACAGCAAATAAAAATAAACCTTTGTGCATGTTGAACAACCAAAATTCCACCTACTGCAAAATATTTTAGACATTCTACATTACAGAATTGTTTTTTTGTTTTTTTTTTAAATTTAATGTAAGATATTTTTAAAAAGGTTTAGTCTTGGAACTTTTTAATCCTACTTCATATATAATGACATATGATCCATTACAATGAATATTATAATGAATAGTTTTCTCTGACTGTTTGAGATCAGAAGGGATGTATGACTAGTGCATGTTTTGCACTGATAAATTTTGTGCTAGTTACTGAATGAAATTTTCTTGGGCTGTTGAACTGATTATGATTCTGAAGTACCCAAATCACCACTTACTGGGCTTTTTTTACACAATCCTGACCTTAAAAAATAAAATTTATATACTCCTGACCATAAAAATAAAATAATGTCAATAAAAATTTAGGGCTGAAAGCCCCAAATTTTTATTGACAATTCTTACCTTATCATGACATTATGCTACATATACCTGAATTTTTTTGAGGCAAAACTTCTGAAGATTAGTATAGCACTAAAACAAGTTGTAGATGATGTCCTAAAGAACCAGACAGCATGTTCAGTTGTTTTGACTATGCACAAAAAAATTACATTCCTAGGTAAGGAGAGAGATGGTAATTGTTCAACAGTCCTGTACAAAGAGCAGATGCTATTTCATTTATTTTTTAAACCTAAGTACTTATTTGAAAATAAGAAAAATAAAATAAAATTAAAGGAACAAAAGAAATAATCAGTACAATACATGCTTAAAGGAAGAAATGCTCTGATTAACTATAATGCTAAGGCTCCTATTCAGCAGCATTGGCAACAGCTGAGAAAAATTCATACAAGAAGAAATAAAGTTAATTGTTACAAAAAATATGTTACAATTAGATATAAAAATAGGAGTACCAGTATTTTTTCAAGTTGTGGATTACTGACATTCAAAATTATTCTTTGGTATATATAACTTTACTGTATACAGTCTGAATTAAAATATTTCACAGTCTAATCTATTAAGAGTTTTAACAGTTTCAGCCTTCTGTAGATGACTCCACCCTTCTTGGAGATGTGACTAGGCACCTGCAGATGGTGCACCTATAGCATACTACAACAATAAATCAACATTATTTGACAGAAGTGAGATAAATTCCTGTGTATAGAGGATAGCTCAGAGAATATTTCACTGGAATATTCTCTGGACTATATCTATACACAGAGGTTTTCTGAGGACTGCAAAGAGATAACTGTGCTGGCAGCAAGTGGCATGTCACTCATCAGCATTTTCACTCATCAGCTTTTGCCATAACTGCATAAATGTTAATTTGTTAGTTTTATGAAACACTGCACTGCCAAATGAGTGAATTATCTTCTTTTAACTACAAATTAGAAATAAAAACTTTATTAATTTATCCACTATTTTGTTATACTAACCATTATTTAATAGCTTCATTAAGATAAGTTAGATAAGAGAAATTAACAAATGAGGGAAAAACAGGCAACTCATTGGTAACATTTGTAGTGGTACTATATAAAAAACATTAGGAGCTAGCTCCTTTAATACATTCAGGATTGTGACCCTTACTTTGACATACAGTTCTGCTTTTTTATTGTTATTTTTATTTGATATTAAAATGTGTTATAAAATTTGACATCAGAAATGTGAAGATCCCAGCACCCAGGATCTTCACATTTCGATATAGAGTTTTTTTTTTAATTTTTTTATTGTTATTTTTAGCTGATAATAAATGTATCATGTTGGCAACTTTTCAAAAATGTTCCAAAAGCCACTTGCTGAACTCTTCTTTTCTCTTAAAATTTGCAGCAAGAATGTCAATTTTTGACCATGTTCTTTTTTTGAAAACATGGATGATCGAAAAATCTAAAATGCCTAGCTGTCAATCATGATTAGTGAAAGCAAACAGGAACTAATATCAGCTGTGTTACCAACTGTGTGAGATTTGTGACAAAGTAGCAATCCTTTTACCACTGTGGTAGAAAGATCACTAAATTTGCCTTATCTAAGCATGTCCTCAAAAATCTCTGTATTTAAAATCCTAGTTGTGGCTAATAAAAAATGCAGCTGCACTGCAGCCTTCTTTCACTAGTTGCAGAATAACAGAAAATAAGGCGCCTCCGTAGCCAGGTGGGAAGGAGCAGCAGTGCGTAGCACACGTTTCTTGATTAGACCGGGGTTCGAACCCGTCACCACCAAATACGGAGGATGCGGAAAGGTCAGGGAATGACCACCGCATATCCCGGAGCAATATGGTCTTAGTTGCTAATGCTCCTAAAAACCAAAAAAAAAACAAAAAAAAAACAAAAAAAAACAGAAAATAAATATTCCAAGTTTTCAAAGGTTTATTCACTTACACAGGACTTTAAATAGAGATAAGGCAATGATGATAAAAATTAACCCAGAAAACGCAATATGTGTTCATCTTAAGAATATTTACTTGCCTTGTATGGCTACAAGGTAATTGGAAAAAAAAAAAAAAAAAATATGCGGAAGTTTTTCATTTCCTAGTGAAGTATGAAGAACAAATTTGTAGTCTCATAGCAAAGGGGAAAAAAAAAAAAAACATTTTTTCTACTCTAAAGCTTTTTTAATTGTTTTTCTTTTTCAGATGTGAATTTCAAAAATTTCAACAAATTATATTAAATGGTATTATCCCCCCCACCAAGCTATAAATATGATATTCATTCATTAAAAAAAAGTATATAATTAACCTTAACAGAACAAAACAAAAAATAAGTAACCAAATATTTTTAAGTTTGCATTTGCATTCTCATTTGCACTCACCTAAAATATGCAGATATCAACTGAGGCAACAAAAGAGGGTATAAGAACACCAAAGGCTCTGCAGAACAAATAAATGAACAAAAGCAACTTAAAGATGCAAAGTATAATAATTCATGCAATAAAATAAAAAAAATTAATTTAATTTAAAAATAAATAAAACTTTAAATTTAAATTTTTTACAAATAAATCAAATAAAAAAATTAAAATAAATAAATAAAAAAATTGTGCCAACATCAAATATTTCCTTAAATGCTTACTGGATCAAACCACAGCATTGCATACTGGTTAACCTATTGTCTTAGTCTGATGGTAGACATTCTTTCACCATGTAAAATCAAAGACCTAGAATGGTATGTTAATAATAACTAGCACTATTTAATTAATACAAAGGCTATTAAATAATGACACGGTTCCAATAAATAAATATAATGAAATATTCTGTACCTTACAAGTTATCTTATCCCCTTCAAAATAATTTCCTTGGCCGGGCACAAACTGTTTCTCATATTTCTTCCAAGCACAGAAACATTTCTAGAAGTCATCTTCTGTAACACTTTTAAAACTTTGGTAATTTTTTTTCCTGAATGCCTTCAATGGACTGAAAATAGGTTTATTTTAGTACACTTTTCAGTTTACAGAAGAGAAAAAAGTCACAAGGACTAGGTCTGCCAAGTCCAGTGCACGTTCACACACAGTTTTTGGCCAGAAATTGGCGCACAGAGAGAGAGAGAGAGAGAGAGAGAGAGAGAGAGAGAGAGAGAGAGAGAGAGTGAGTGTGTTGGAGCATCTAACCATCTTTCCACAATTCAGGTCACTTAATTTTTTCACACAACCTTGTCAGAACTTCAGTGTAGCATGTTTGATTGTCAGTCTGATTGGTACGACAAGTTTGTGAAGATGTGTTCAAAAAAACTGAAGAAGATCCATGCTTTCTGAGTACTGTAATTACTTGCGATGAAAGTTGGCTGTTACGGAATACAACCCAGAAACTAAAAGACAATCAGTGCAATAGATGAGAAAACTCACCCTCACCAAAAAAACCAAGAATATCAGAATCAAAAATCAAAACTATGCTTCTTGTTTCCTTCAATATTAAAGGAATTATTATTATTATTAGCCATATGGTGCAAGGAAGCCTGAGGCTTTTGCTGCAACAACAAAAAAAAAAAAAAAAAAAAAAAACATTCTGATTTACCCTGAGAGAGAGAGAGTCAGAAATAAAATGGAATCACCAAGAAAGAGAAGGATAATCATTCTACAGGAATTTTTCTAACAGGGATAAGGTTATGTTATGTTATTTTATTTGGTTTTTAGGAGCATTAGCAACTAAGGCCATATTGCTCCGGGAATATGCGGTGGTTATTCCCTGACCTTTTCCGCATCCTCCGTATTTGGTGGCTCACGGGCTCGAACCCCAGTCTAATCAAGAAGCGTGTGCTATGCACTGCTGCTCCTGCCCACCTGGCTATGGAGGCGCCACAGGGATAAGGAGGTGATTATCTCCTTGTATAAGGCAATGGCCAGGCCACACCTTGAGTACTGTATACAGGGGTCTGGAGGCCTCATTTTAGGAAGGATGTAGAGCTGCTGGAACAAGTACAGAGAAGGGCAACAAGATTAGTGAATGGAATAAAGGGTTGCTCTTACAAAGAAAGGCTTAAGTTTTGCAAATTACAGTGTCTGGAGACTAGGCACCTGCAAGGTGATCTGATTGAGGTGTATAAACCTTGAATGGTTTGAGTAAGCTCAATGCTGATGGGATTCTTCCTTTTGCCCAGATTAACTGCCTGAGGAGAGACATAAATTCAAATTGAGGAAAGATGTAGAACAAATTCAAATTGAGGAAAGTTGTAGAACAGATTTGCGGAAATTTTCCTTTAGCCAGCGGGTGGTTGATTGCTGGAACAAACTTCCATCTGTCATTGCAGAAGTTGACAGCTTAAATAAATTCAAGGCGGAACTAGACAAACATTTGGAGCGAATGGATGGGTGAAATGGGAAGGTTTTTTTTTGGCTGATGCTATATAAACTTGCTTTCCTTCATCATATGCCTCTACTAATGTTAATGATGATATCCAGCTCAGGACACTGGTTTGGCACACCCAGGGTCCTGGGCTGGATATCATCATTCTTCTCTGTCTTGGTGATTCTCTTCTATTCTGACTCTCTCTCTTTTTCTCTCAGGGTAAATCAGATTTTTTTTTTTTTTTTTTTTTTTTTTTTTTGGTTGGTGCAGCAAAAGCCTCAGGCTTCCTTGCACCATATGGCTAATAATAATAATAACTAGGGTGCTGAGCTCGCTTCTTTTGATAAAATAAAAAAAATACCTACAGAAGCTTTCGACACTGTGTGTGTCTCTTCCTCAGCTATGAATATATAAACACGTTACGTATGGAAATCAAGAATAAAGTGTGTGCACAAGGTTTATCTAGCATGACGACGCTAAAACAGAAGCTTGTTTTACTGTGATAAAACAAGCTTCTGTTATGTATTTTAGTATTTGTTACTTATTACCACGTAACCTGCATCCCTCTTCTCCCATTGGCTGAATAAAAATCACTAGGAGGAAAATTATTTTAATGTATACAAAGATAATCATAATAATTCCTTTAATATCAAAGAAAACAAGAAGCATAGTTTTCATTCTGATATTCTTGCTTTTTTTGGTGTGGGGGATTGTTTTATCATCTATTGCACTGATTGTCTTTTAGTTTCTGGGTTGCATTCTGGAACAGCCAACTTTCATTGCAGGTAATTACAGTACTCAGAAAGCCTGGATCATCTTCAATTTTTTTAAACACATCTTCACAAACTTGGGTCTACTCATTCTTTGATCTTCATTCAAACTTTTTGGCACCATCTTGGCATACACACTTTTCTCATGCCTAAATTTTCAGTTAAAATTTGTCTAACTGCTTTTTTTTTTGTCCATATTGAGTTCTGATGCAACCATTCTAATGCTTAAATGATGTTCATTCCTAATCAATGTCCTTATCTGGTTCACATTTTTATCAGATTTTGTGGATAGCAGATGGCCTGGTCATTCACTGTCTTCCACATTCCCTTTCTTCCTTCTAAAAATCTTTTATTCCATTTAAGAAAGCAAGTTCTTGACTTAGTATCTTCCCCATAAATTTTATGTAACAACTCATAACTTTCAGTTGGTGTTTTCTTTAGTTTTGGGCCTCAGTAGCCGAGTGGGCAGGAGCGGGAGTGCAGTAGCACACGCTCTTTGAGTAGACTGGGGTTCAAACCCCTGACTGCTGAATACGGTCTATCTGCCAACCCGCACTGGACCAGCGTGGCAGATTATGGTCCATTTCCCTCAGCATGAATTGTTGAGGAGGCTTCCATCCTGCAGTGGGTTGATAATGGCTGCACTTTTTTTTTTACTTTTTTTGTAGTTTTGTTAAAAATTTGAGGTTGATTCACTGTTCGGTTCTTTTGTCTGTCATTTTTCTGGCACTCTGCAAAACCAAAAGGTAATGAAACCTGTTAACTGCAAAGTGAATGAGCACGTTGGAGTATTTCCCCTTTTTGATAGCTTACTTACTGGCTTTTATAACTGATATTTTAATTCTGTTATAGAATTATTTAGCTAACACATTTGTTATACAATTATATGTTAGTCAACAGAATCTAGAGCTACTTAATATTATTATTATTATTATTATTATTATTAGCCATATGGTGCAAGGAAGCCTGAGGCTTATGCTGCACCAGCCAAAAAAAATTCCCCCATTACCCTGAGAGAGAGAGAGAGAGAGAGAGAGAGAGAGAGAGAGAGAGAGAGAGAGAGAGAGAGAGAGAGAGAGAGAGAGAGAGAGAGAGAGAGAGAGTAAAAGGGAATCACCAAGAAAGCAAGAAATAAAAGAATGATGATATCCAGCTTAGGACCCTGGGTTTGCCAAGCCCATACTCATCAGATGTGAGCCCCTGGGGTGTTATTCACACATTCTATTCGCCACTTCACATATCTCATCATGCAGAACCAAAAACATGGCTGGAACCTAATCATAGCCCTCAAAAAAAGGAGAGTATCGTTTATAGAAACATCAGGATACATAAACAAAATAAAAGATTAAACAACAAAATTCAATTAATATATTTCATCTTTTACATAACTTTTACAGATAACTTACTCTGGTCTTCACATCAAAGAAGTAGTCATGTTTCTACAGCTAACCCCAACCTGAAAATTACTATATAAGCTGACATTTGTGAGACTAAGGTTTTGGTATGTTAATTAGTTCTTTGTTGGCTGTAGTAGCTAGCTATGTCAAACTTTCTAAATATTTTTATGCCAAAAAGATTCATTCTCAGTTGTTGTGCTTTTAATGCATTTTGGGAAGTCTATTTTGTCTGTAAGAGTGGAATTTTGCAAGGGGCAGAGAAAAGAGAGGGGAACGAAGGGGGAAAGAATTATTATTCCTTTCTATCAGATGATGGTGTAACCACACTTGGAATATTTATCCAGGGCTAAAGGCTACATAATATATTGAATTAAATTCTAAAGAAAGATATAGAATTTCAGGAGAGGGCACAAAGAAGGACTGCTAGACTGATAAACAGCTTTAAGGCATTATTCCTATGAGGAGCAGTTTAGAAGATGTAATCTGCAGAGCTCAGAACTTAGAAGGGGATGGGATGATTTGATTGAGGTGCATAAGGTCTTTAGGGGATAAAATGAATAAAGAATATTCTCACTGGTAAGTGAGACAAGAACCAGAGAGCATAAATATAAAACTTTGGGGAGTAATAGTAGACTTGATCTTACGAAGTTTACCTTTTGGCAGCACGTTGTGGAACATGGGAATAAGTTGCCTGCAAGAAAGGGTGGCCAAAGCAGAAAGTTTGGCAAAATTTAAGGAAGAATTTGATAGTAATCAAATTCTTCCTTATAATTTTTGAATAATAATTATAATTTTTGAATTCTTCCTTATTATTCTTCCTTATAATTTTTTGACTATGAGAATAATACAACTCCTCCCTCCCCACAGAAGATGCAGTAAACTAGTAGCAAGAGGATGCAATGTAGAATGAAAGAAGAATGAAAGACAGAATGAATAGGCTGGGCACTGAGTGAACTAAGAATTATGGTAAAAGGGAATAAATGGCAGTTTTGGTGAAAGAAAGAGTGACCTAGCATGAGGGAAAGAGAGAGTGAATGGGAATGAGTGGAAGAGCAAATGTAATTGCCGAAAGAATACAAAGTTAATAATAACATACATTACTTTATATATACTAACAAACATTTACTAACAACACAAACACTATCACTACATTCTCCTTTGACCTGCAAAAAACTTGTGGCTAGGCCTGCACAACTGAAGAATAACAGTAAGTTGAGGTGCCTAGATAGTGCAGTGCAGAAAGCAAGAGTCGAATAAATGAAATGAAAGCCAGAAGAATGAATGTGAGTGTAAGTGTGTGAGAAAAAGAACACAAACCATAAATGCTACAGTTAAGTACACACTAACCCTAGTTTTAATTAGTATTTAAATTTACACTACACATCATTGCATCCCCCCCTGGTGTGTGAGAAAATGATGAATGAGTGAAAAAAATAAATAAATAAAATATATATATATAAAAAACAGAAAAGAAAATAAATAAAAAAATAAGAAAAAAGTATAAAAATAGAATGTAAGTAGAGTGAGAATGCAGATTATGAATGAGTAAATGTGTCTCTCTCCCACCCCTTCGCCTGGTGGGTTGCCCACTGCCAGCTAACATGTCCCACCCCCCAGAGCAGGATGGGCACTTTGAACTTCCTACCGGATTTGACATTTACATGGACCTGACAACCATCACTGATGAAGACATACTGCAGCTTTGCAGCCAACATGCCATTTGCCAATCTGAACTGGGTACTCTAACCCGGTTCCCTTTAAAACCCCATCCACATGCAGGGGAGGAAGGAGACAGGTCTGTCTCCTTCCTCCCCTGCATGGGGATGGGGTTTTAAAGCCTTCCCCCATACTTCACCTGGTGGGGCTCATCTCCACTGACCTCTTTGGGGATGCCTACTACTCTATCATCCCCATCCTTCTACCTGTTTTTCCCCCAGTCTTCAGTCTCCTCCCTCACTAAACCGACCGAGTACACCCCCTAACAATGCCACCAAATTCTAATCAACATTTAAATTCTACCACTTTCTTGTGAATTTCTTTTGGCAAAATTCTAGTGTCGCCCCTTTTTTTTATATAGGTCTTGCCACTGAAATCCTTGGAAATTAGGTGGTGGAGCCTGCCAGAGTACTTAAATAATCTACTGGGTGCCTGACCTGCCTCCTCGTGGCAAAGTGAGGGCAACGGTGGGTCCCAACAGCGGCCCAATGGCTAAATGGTCAGAGAAACAACAGAACAAAACACTAAACAACAAACCACTCTGCACACACTTTTTAAATCTCTGGTCTCCACAGAGTTCTGTGTCACTTACAAAGAATACAATGCAGAGATGGGGGAACCCCTGGTGCCGTCAGACAACTAACACACTTTCTTTACACTTAGAAGATGCAGAATAAGTTCACTACTTTGAATCAATATATTTTTAATGAAATAATGATTCAAGACATTTTCTAAATATCCATGCTGCTGAGAGACTGAATATTTTAAATATCTTGCAGAATAATGTTCCTAACAATGTCCAATCACTGGCAAAGTGATTGGATAAAAATAAAAATTTTATTTTTATATAAAAACAACAAGCTTAACATTTAATGTAATAAACAATTGTTGCAAATTACAATATAGCAGCATCCCCAATTTTATAAAACTACTGGACATAAATTATTTTCCTATTATCATTTACATACAACTGTAATCAGCGTTCTTTATTTAAAGTCAGAGGTAAGATTATCTTCTTAATCATCACAAAAGACAGTTTTAAGAGCTTTTACAATAGTTTTTTTTTTTTTTTTTGGTAGTTTTTGGCGCATCGGCTTCTGTGGCCATAATGCACCTCTCAAGGTTTTTGCAGTACTTTGATCCAAGCCCGAGGCGGGATTCGAACCCGCGACGCTTGGGTTGCCAGGCAGGTACTTTACCCACCCGGCTAGCCCACTTTTACAATAGTATTCTTTGTGATATTTCCATTTCATGCTGCAAAAAGAACTTAAGCACCTTACCTCAGATCTTATGGCATATATACTTGTTTAAATGCAGATTATAAAAATGATACAGTGCATGAAAAATCTTTATTATGCAAACCTTGAATGTACTATGCTGTTAAACTGTTATGGAATCAAAATTCCTATTCCATCTTTCACTAGAAGAGACTCATTTAATGGATGATAAATGTATCATTAAACACACAAGAGCAAACAACAATCTGATGATGAATCTTAAACTTTTACAAACAAAACCAACTCTAATTACTTTGTTTGAATAAATAAAATTATGCTAATGATACCACATATATTAAACAATAATATTTACTTTAGAGGTTTTGGCCAAATCTTTTTTAACATTATAGGAAGATCTATATAGAAACATATTATTCTTTTTTTTCTTTTTCTTTTTTATGAAAACCCCAAACACGAGAGGTATTAGAACCTATAATACTTGGTACAGTATTGGGTTGGAGGTTGAGAAGAAGAAAGAAGATATTTGTTGATGTTAGACTTCTGTAGACTGTAATTTTCAGGAAATACATATGAAGGAAGATTGTTCCAGAAAACGACAGTTGAATGAATAAACAAGGAAGATGAAAAGTTGGTTCTGTGAGTTTGAAGTTGGACAGTAAATAGATGTTGGCTGGTGGCTGCAAGTGTTCGGACTGTTTTGAAAGAGAGAGCAGGAATTATAGAAGTCAATTCAGAAGAACAGTGCCTATGGAAGTATCTGTAGAAAAGGCATGCAGCAGAAACAGTACATCTATGAGACTGCGAGTGAAGAGACTCTGTTAGAGATGAGTCATTAATTAACTTAATTGCCCTCTTCTGAATGGAATCTAGAAGCCTGAGAGCCGTTTGGGGGCACCGCCGCAGATGTGGGAACAATATTCCATGGTAGGGCAGATTTGTGATTTGTACAGAGTGAACAGCTGTTTGGAAGAAAAGTAACGGCAAGAGCAAAAGAGAAAACCCAGTTTTTTAGATGCACAGGAAGCAATATTTGTAATGTGCTTGTGCCAAGAGAGATCAGAAGTCAGGGTAATCTCCAAAAGAGATATATTATTATTATTAGCTACATGGTGCAAGGAAGCCCGAGGCTTATGCTGCACCAGCAAAAAAAAAAAAAATTCCTGAGCCACCCTGTGAGAGTGAGAGAGAGAGAGAGAGACAAAAGGGAATCACCAAGAAAGAGAAGAATGATGGTATCCTTCTGAGGACGCTGGGTGTGCCATGCCCATACTCACCAGATGTGAGCCCTTGGGGACAAATCTCATTTTGCCTAGAAATCTGTGTGTTACCAAAGATAAGCATAGGAACAGAAGAATCCTTTTTGTGAAATATAAGACAAAACTGAGTTTTAGGAGGATTGAAATCAACTGAGATCAGGTGGTAGATGACTTTCATCAACCGGTGAAATACCACCACTTTGCTTATTGGAGGGTTGAAGTGGTGAAACTCATGTTTAGTCTCTAGAGCAAAGTTTCCGGCATCCCCCTCTCCCCATACTTCTTCAACCCATGCACGGTACTAAGTACTACAGGTTTTGATACCTTTCGTGTTTGGGGGTTCTCATAAAAAAAAAAAAAAAAAAAGAAGAAAAAACTAAGTTGTCTTTGCATTTAAGATCGACATTTAAGGAATTGGTAGTGGATATTGGAGAAGTTGAAGCTGATTGAGCAGGGCAAGGTTTCTCAAAATGGAAAGTGGAATGCAATATACTATCATCTGCAAAACTATGGATAGGATTTCCAGTCAATGGAAGAAGGTCATTAATATACAAGAAGAAAAGAGTGGGGAAAAGAACTGAACCTTGGGGGACACCAGCATTAGTGGAGAAGTTAGAAGACAGAGAGCCATCTACCATCACCCTCAGTGAACGATCAGAGAGAAAACTGGATAACCAATTACAAAAAACAGTTGGCAAACCATAAGATGGAAGCTTGTTTAGAAGATCTTTATGCCAAACACGATTGAAAGCCTTTGAGACTTTGAGATGTCAAAAGAGCAACTGCTTGTGTTTCACCAAACGTTTCCATTGAATTTGTCCATAAATGGGCAACATAAGCTAGAATATCACCAATGGATCTACACTGATGGAATCCATACTGGCGATTGTTGATCAGACGGAAGGTTTCTAGGTAGTTTAAGAGTTGGCGGTTAATTGATTTCTCCATTACTTTAGAAAGAGTAGAAGCAATTGCAATGGGATGATAATTGGATGGGAGGGATTTGTCACCCTTTTTAGGAACTGGCTGGATATGAGCAAATTTCCAAGTAGAAGGAAAAACACCTTTGGAATAAGAAAGTGAAAAAAGGTGGCAAAGAACAGGAGTAGGTTCAGGAGCACATGTTTTGAGAACAAGTGGAGAAATACCATTAGGACCTGGAACTTTCTTAGCTACAAGATTCGTCAAAATCCTTCAGAAGACCACAGTAGGCATTAAATGGGCGTGTTGGGAATGGTGGGAGGTGTTTTACCAAGATCATTAATACATGAGTTGGAAGAAAGTTGGGATTCTAGCTCTTGTTGTTGGTATAGAACTTAATGACACAAGGGCTACTGAGGCCAAATTGTGTCTGTTCCTGTTTATTTACAGGCAACATATAATTATAGATGTTAAATTATATTCTCCTGTACAGGTCAATATATTTTAGGAACATCAAAAGTTCTACATTTGCTTCATTTCCGATGAAGTGAGATAAGTCATGAGAGATGTTCGATGTGGAGAGAGATTGGAAAGTGTTAAGAGCGGATGGTTGAATGTAAGGGACAATCAACCAGAAAATGACGGACCGTAAATTGCATTTGACAGGATGAACGCTGAAGTGCATTTTCTCCCAATAGCAGGAAGAGATGTGTATGATGAGTGTGTCCAATTCTGAGGCTTGCCAATACCACTTCCTCTCTTCTGTTTGGTCGGAAGCTAGAGAGCCACAGCTTTGGATCTTGCTTTATCTGGTAAAGTTTATTGTTGGTGTTACTTTTCCACTGACCAGTTGTTGTAGCATGCTTTGCGAATGATTGGCTTATAGTCGCTGAAAGGAACCCGAGTATGTTGTGTGTGTGTGTGTGTGTGTGTGTGTGTGTGTGTGTGTGTGTGTGTGTGTGTGTGTGTGTGTGTGTGTGAGTGAGAGAGAGAGAGAGGGGGGGGGTTGAGGATATTTAGTGGCAAAGTCAGCACTTTCATTTCCTGGAATGACCAGGTATCCAGCAGAAACTGATTGGACATGTTGCAGGAGATTAACTGGGAATGAATGTATTTCAAGACTGGATGAGAAATTCTTCCTTATGGCAGACACAGCACTGAGGGAGTCTGTGTAAATTATGGCAGGTGAGATGGATAGCTCAATAATTTTACCAAGTGCTAACTTGATAGCATATAATTCAGCAGTGAAGATGCCGTAGGCTAATGGTAGTGAGGCTGTAGCGGTAAATGAAGGAAATACTGCAGAAGCACCTACCGTACTCGCAGTTTTCGATCCGTCAGTATAGATTTTACAGGCACGGGAGTTCAGAGTAGCATGAGATGAGTGCAACTGCCTGATATTGCAAGGTATGACATTTTTCCCCCACTGAAGAAAATGTACATTGTAAGATGCAGAAACATATGTCCAAGGTGGAACAGGAGCAGCTGTGTCCTGAAGGATATCACTTAAATCAATATTCCAATTCTGAACAAGCTCTTTAATTCTGAGTGAAGCAGGTCTATTTTCATTTGGTTTGCTCTCATAGAACAAATCCCACCGAGTATTATAAAAATACTCCCAACTGGGGTGAGATGGTATACTCTGGATTTTAGCAGCGTATTGGAGCAACAATGTTTTCCTATGAAGATGTAATGGAGGATCATGCACTTCGATATAAAGACTTTGGGTTGGAGAAGTCGTGAACGCAGTCCTCAGAGCACTGTGCTGAATGATATTTAGACATTGTAAAGTAGTGCTTCTAGCAGAGTCATACTAGACAACCATAATCTAAGTGTGAATGGATTAAAGTTCTGTAAAGGTGAAGTAAAGTATATCGATCAGCTTCCCAAGACATGGACGAGACTGACTAAAGTATGTTCATATGCTTTAGACAAACATTTCTTAATTGAGTGATGTGAGCTTGAAAATTAAGCTTGCTGTCTAATATCAGACCAAGAAATCTGACGTTACTAGAAAGTGGGATTGGAATATTGTTGATATGTAATTCAGGATGGAGAGCCCGACGCTTGCAAAAGTGGGTGGCAGTGCATTTCTTTTCTGATAGTCGATAAACATTCCTTAAAGTCCACAATTCAATTTTGGTTATGGCAAGTTGGAGTTGGTGTTCAATGGTATTGATACTTTGAGACTGACAGGAAATCGTAAGATCGTCTGCATACATATAAGTTTCGACAGCTTTTGAGATATCATGTGTAATGGTGCTGACTCTAACTGCAAAAAGTGTTGAACTAAGTATCGATCCCTGTGGGACTCCTTCCTGAATGTGACAATCAGAGAGTATGCTTTTATACCAGACCTGAAAAGCGTGCAATTGCAGGAAATTTTTTATTATTTCAGGCAAATGGCCCCTAAATCCCAGATGGTAAAGATCCATAAGAATCACACGACGCCAGGTAGTGTCAAATGCCTTTTCAAGATCTAAGTTGACCATAACTAGATGTTGTTTTCTGACAAAGGCATTGCAGATATGAGATTTGGCTTTGATGAGCACATCTAGGGTTGATCTATTTTTTCGAAAGCCATACTGATGATCTGGAAGGAGATTCTGTGACTCCAGGATGTAGGTCTACTATGAATCATCCTTTTGAAAATTTTACCCAAGCAGCTCGTGAGAGATATGGGCCTATAATTTTGAACCAGAGTAGGATCTTTTCCTGGTTTTGGTATGGCAATAATAAAAGAATGGCACCAGGAAGAAGGATAAGCATTTTCATAGAAAATTCGATTGTAGAAAATCAACAAAGTAAGCAAGTCCTTTTCAGGTATATGCTTCAGCATAATGTAATGCTGAACTTAAAGGGTAGCTGTGGGGATAAGCACCAGACTTGATATGTAATTCAGGACTGCCAGTAACGATGACATGGGTTCGCGCCTCAAAAAAATATTTAAAAAAAAAAAAAAAAAAAAACGCCCAACGCCATCTAGGGAGTAAAGTAAAAACTATTTAAAATATGCAGCGCCATCTAGGGAGTGAAATAAGAACGAAAATAAAATTTTTAAGGCCGCCGTAGCCTAGTGGTCAGGCGTGCGGGTGCATAAGTACATGTGCTTTGAGTGACTGGGGTTCAAGCCCGTGACTGCTGAATACGGTGCCGTTTCTTGTATTCTGTCTATCTTGTGAACTCCTCTGACTGTTTGGTCGTCCCGGAGTATAAACAGAAAAAACATAAATAAATAAAATAATGAATACCATCTTGGCCTGCGGCACTATTGGATGATCTATTTAATGAATCTTTGAGTTCTTTTAATGTAAAAGGTTGGTTGTACAGGAAAGAACGGTGTATGAAGAAGCTGATTTTATGCCGTTCTGCAGCTACTCTGATGTTTTGGAAGGTGGATGCATAGGAAGTAGAAGCAGAGATTGTGGCAAACGATTCTGCTAGTGCATTAGCAACTTCTTCAGGAGTAGACATATCTTTCCCTTTCCAATTAAGTATTGGAGAGGGCAGCCGAGAAAATTTGCCATTTAGGGCCTATATCTTTCTCCAGATGAGCCAGGTGTTGGTGTCTTTGGTGATGGTTGAGGCAAAGGCAATCCACGAATCAGGTTTTGCTATCCGTCTAATTTGCCTTGCTTTAGCTTTAAGCCTCTTATAAGTGATTAAGTTAGTTGTGGTAGGATACTTTCGGAAATTATTCCACGCACGGTTTTTCTCCTTTTTGGCATGAAGGCAGTCTGTATTCCACCAGTGATTCCGGTGAATGCGATATGCCTTGGATTTTGGAATAGATCCATTGGATGCTGTCAGAATCTGATTGGTTATGTATGCAGTTACTTCATTAATTGGTTGTTTCTGAACATAAAGTCTGTCTAGATATATTTGGTAGGAATAGCCATCCCAGTTCACCTTTCTAAACTTTCAAGTGGATCGTTGGTCTGGATTTACAGTTCACCTTTGTAATGTGCAAATAATCGGAAAATGATCGCAATTAAAGGGATCGGTTAACACTGACTATGTCATTATCGTAAAAATTGACGGTGAGCAAATTGACAAGTCAATTACAGAAGTGGATCCTGTAGGTAGATGGGCATATGTGGGAGATCCAGAGTTTAGTAAATTTAGATCATTGTTATTCAAAAACTCCTCAATCAGGCGCCTCTGTAGCCAGGTGGACAGGGGCAGCAGTGCGTAGCACACGCTTCTTGATTAGACCGGGGTTCGAGCCCGTGACCACCAAATACGGAGGATGCAGAAAGGTCAAAGAATGACCACTGCATATCCCCGGAGCAATATGGCCTTAGTTAGTTGCCAATGCTCCTAAAATCCAAATAACAACAACAACAACTCCTCAATCAATTTGCCTCTTGCGTCCATTGTAGTGGATCCCCACTATGAATGGTGGCCATTAAAATCACCGAAAAGGCAAATTGGTGTTGGGAGTTGTGTGAGGAGATTGTCCAGTTCTGAATGAGGAAACGGCAGAGATGATGGAATGTAAATAGAAACAAGGGTACTGAATTACCAACTTCAATACGAGCTGCCACAGCTTCTAGGGAGCTTCGTAACTGAATGAGCCTCGAAGGAATATTTGAATTAATAAGAATAGCTACTCCTCCACCTGCAGGAGATTCTGATCTTCTATCTCGTCTGTACATGATGTAATTTGAAAATTTTGGCGAGATTTGCAGTGACAGGAATGTTTCCTGTAGGCATATGCCTATGGGATTAAATTGGGTGAGTAAATCCTTCAAGTCATCTGAATGGCTTCTTAGTCCTCTGCAGTTCCATTGTATGATGTTTTGCATTATTTGGGTTAAGTTGAGGAAGATTCATCTGACTGGTTTTTTTTGTACGGGGTATTTCTTCCGGTCTTTTTTTTAGGAACATGGGTTGTCCAGTATCCATTGTGTCATTGGTATGAAGTTCCAAGACGGGTTCCTCATAACCTTGGTGTTCATCCACTTCCATACTGTTAGTGGGTGCTTTGGTTTTCTTAGAATCTTTAGTAATTTTCAAATTTTGTATGTCACTCGAGACCATTGGAGTATCAGTTGGAATACTGATTGGAGTGCTAGTGGAGAGGCGCCTCCGTAGCCAGGTGGGAAGGAGCAGCAGTGCGTAGTGCACGCTTCTTGATTAGACCGGGGTTCAAGCCCGTCACCACCAAATACGGAAGATGCGGAAAGGTCAGGGAATGACCACCGCATTTCCCGGAGCAATATGGCCTTAGTTGCTAATGCTCCTAAAAACCCAAACAAAACAAAAAACAAAACAAGCTAGTGGCTTCACTGGTTTTAGTTTTAGGAGTATTTTTTCCAGATGTTGATAGGGAAGCTTTAACCCAGTTAGCAAGAGAAGTGCTGGGTGGAATTGACACATCTGTTTGAACTGCAGTTGACGAATAGCTCCGGGTGTGAGATGCATATGATCAACTAAGCATGGTCAACATAATCTGTCTGCGTGCCTCAGGATATGTGACTTTATGTTCAATTTTGTATTTTTGGATTTTTTTTCCAGTCTTTCACATTTCACATTATTGGAGAAAGCAGAGTGGCTTCCTTTGCAGTTAGGGCAAATGGGGGTTGAGGCTGAACAATCTGTTTGTGTATGGTCCTTTGATCCACAAATTGGACAGATGACATCCCCCTCTGTACACCTGCTGAGAATGCCCATTTCTGGCATTTACAACATTGAATCGGGTTTGGGATGTAAGGGCAAATTCGGCAATTTAAGTAGCCAGCTTTTACTGTGGATGGCAATTCTGGAGTGCTAAATGTTAAAAGATGATGGATCTAGTAGGAACGAGATTTCCATCTTTTTTGTCATTCATTTGGCACTGATCACTTTTTGACTGCTAAGTTCTTGAACTATTTCTTCCTCAGAGACTGTAAGTAGGTCTCACTCTGTGATAACACCTTTTGATGAATTTAAGGTGTTGCGGGGCCTGCCAAACGTTTTTCTTTTTAGCAGCCATTCAGAATGTTTAGAGGAAGCTGTTTTAATCAGGAGGTTTCCTGATGGCAGTTGTTTCACCATTTTTGGTAATTCAGCGATGGATTCCAAATATCTTTGGATTAGAAATGGCGATACCTTTCCTACAGGCTGGGTGGATAGGGAGTGAATTACCAAAAAATTTGGCAAGTCATGGCATTGTGCTACCCTACGAAGCCTTTTGGGTTGGTTCAGTTCATTATTAGGTGATGTCTCTGGCCTTCAGCTTGAAGGCTCTAGAGGAGGTGGATAGTCATTTATATCCATGGTTGTTCCTTTTTGCCCTGGAGGATAAACTTTTCCCCCAGGTTACCAGCCCCCGTGGAGGCAGGAGCAGTGCCACCTAGTGACCAAGCAACTGGAAAAATTAGTTTGTTAGTGAAAATTAATATATACTAAGAAAAAGAAAGGTGATTTCCTTTTCTGGGTTCTTACTCAATACCTGAAAAGTACAGAACCACTTATAATAAACTGAAAATTTTAAAAGCACTAGAAATTAAACAGAACAAGATCGCTGGGAAATCACTATTTATCGCTCACGAAAAATCGCTTGGACACTCTAACGCTTGGCACAGGGATGCTAGCAGGTCAGCTTTATCCTTGGCTGAAGTGACAACAGAACCATCTGGTTTTGACAGAGGTGGGAGCAGAGATGGGCAAAAGTTGCGGCCAATAGCTTTTGGCAAGAGACCAGAATACTTGGTTACCATTAGGGCAAGAAGCAAGTTTTCTACTCTTAGCCTATTCAAAATCTAGTTTGGACTGGTTAATAACTGCTTTACAATTGTTGCGAGCTTTGGTGTAGGCAGAAAATGAAACTGAAGAATTGGAAACAAGCCAATTACAATATGCAACGTTCTTCTATTGAACAGCCTTAGCACATTTATTGGAAAACCAAGGTTTAGACAAAGAACGAGATTTTAAAGTGAAGTGTGGAACAAAGGATTCCATTCCTACAAGAATAATTTCACTGACACGATCTGAGCAAATGTTGACATCAGAAGTTTTGAAACAGTAATTAGCATTAGCATTAGTAGAGGCATTTGATGCAAGAAAGCAAGCTTATGCAGCATCAGCCAAAAAAAAAAAAAAAAAAAAACCACTTCCACTTCACCCCTCTGTTCGTTCAAAATACCTGTCCAGCTGAGCCTTAAACTTATTTAGGCTATCAACCTCCACCACAAGGGATGGAAGTCTGTTCCACCAACCAACCACCCGCTGGCTAAAGGCAAATTTCCGCACGTCTATCCTACATCTGTCTTTCCTCAATTTGAATTTATGCCCTCTCAGGTGATTATTCTGAGCTAGAGGAAGAATCCCATCAGCATTGAGCATGCTTAAACCATTCAAGGCTTTATACACCTCTATCAGATCACCTCGCTGGTGCCTAGTCTCCAGACACTGTAATTTGCAAAACTTAAGCCTTTCTTCGTAAGAGCACCCCTTTGTTCCATTCACTAATCTTGTTGCCCTTCTCTGTACTCGTTCCAGCAGCTCTACATCCTTCTTGAAATGAGGCCTCCAGACCTGTATACAGTACTCTAGGTGTGGCCTGACCATCGCCTTATACAATGGAATAATCACCTCCTTATCCCTGCTGGAAAAATTCCTGTATATCATTGACAATACTCCATGAGCTACTCTTGCAGCCCGTCTGCACTGCTCAGAGAACTTCATATCTGCCTGCACAACCACCCCCAAGTCCCTTTCATTCTCTACCACTGTCAGTGTTGTACCACAGAGTTGATACGTTGCTCTGGGGTTGCTGTTTCCCATGTGTAGTACTTTACATTTGTCAATGTTAAACTTCATTTGCCACCTCTCAGCCCATCTGCTCAACCTTTCCAGATCCTGTTGCAGCAGCATAGTGTCAGTAGTGTCCTTGACAACCCTGCCAACCTTCGTATCGTCTGCAAACTTGGACATTAATCCCGATATACCATCATCAATATCATTTATAAATACAGAAAACAATAATGGACCCAACACTGAGCCCTGAGGGACTCCACTAATAACATCAGTCCACGATGAGCAGTGTCCATTGATTACCACTCTCTGTCTTCTCCCCCTCAACCACCCCTTTATCCATAGCAGCAATTTGCCTCCAACGTCACACTGCTCCAATTTGTGTAGCAGTCTTCCATGTGCAACAGTATCAAAAGCCTTTCTAAGATCCAAGTATATAATATCAAAGTTATTCCCTGCATCCAGTTCTTTTGTGACTGCATCATAGTATCCAATCAAATTGGGCAGGCAAGACTTCCCCTTAACAAAACCATGCTGTGTCTGAGCTATAACTGAAGTCTTGTCTAAATGATCCTGCAGTGCTTCTTTAACCAGTGCCTCCATTAATTTTCCTGGAACAGAAGTTAAGCTCACAGGTCTATAATTACTTGTGTCAGCCTTTGATCCTCCTTTGTGAATTGGGGTCACATTTGCACATTTCCAGTCTATGGGTACCTCCCCTGAGTCCAAGGAAGCTCTCATAATTATGGCTAAGGGTTTGCTTACTTCCTTTGCTGCCTCCTTTAATATAACTGGATAGATCCCATCCACCCCGGGTGCCTTTCTTGTGTTTATCTTCAACAGTTTCTGCTCAACTTTACTCCCAGTTATTTCAAGATTCTGTAGCTTACTGCTAGAGTTGAATACACCTCTGGCATTCCCCTCGCTGAATAACTCCTCATGTGTGAATGTCGATGCAAAATATTCATTTAGTTTGTTAGCTACCTGAGCAGGATCATCAATACTTGACCCATCAATATCAAGTGGACCAATCTGATTCATCCCTTTCCTTCTAGAGTTTACATAAGTAAAGAACTCTTTGCTGTTTTTCTTTGCATCCCTTGCCAAGGATTTCTCGTAATCTGCCTTTGCCTGCCTAACCTCCTTTGTAACTTGGTTGCATATCAACTTGTATCTATCATAGGCTTCTGTGTCATGTGTTAATTTGTAAGTATCCCATGCATTTTTCTTCTCTGCCATATGCCTCATTAGTTCATCTGACATCCATTTTGGCCTAAACCTTGAACAATATTTCTTAGTTGGTATGTAAAGCCTAGTAGCTTCCAAGATAAGTTCTTTGAATGCTTCCCATTTTGAATTTTCTGTTGGTAACATCATCAGTTGGTCCCACTGTATAGAATTTAAATACTGTGTCAGTCCATCGTAGTCGCCTTTACGGAAGCAATAACCCTTCCCTTTACCCCTAATGGTAGTTACCTCTTTGAGTAAATCCCACTTCAGCACACTGTGATCACTGCCACCTAGTGGTTCATTTATCTGCAGATTCTTAATGCATGAAGAATCACTGCTGATAATCAAATCAAGAGTATTACACCCTCTAGTTGCCTCCCGAACATGCTGATGTAGAAAACAATCATCCAATAAGTAGAAAACAATCATCCAATAAAATCATCCAATAATCCGACCAAGGAAAATAAATCTCGCAGGTCATCCCATTTTGCATTCTTGTAATGCCAAACAACATGAGGTTGGGAATAGCCATGAGATAAAGGCTCCATTGGAGATGAGACAATAACCAAATTGTGATCTGAGGTGCCTAAAGGACCACTCACTTCAACCGTGTACTTAGAAGGGTTGTTTGTGAGAAAAAGATCAAGCGTGTTGGCTGTATGGTTAGGATTGTCCGATATTCTTGTAGGTAAATGAACAATCTGTGCAAGGTCATTAGTAAACTGTTATCATAATACAGACATCACTTAAAGCCATTAATGTAGTCTTCTCTATATACTATAATCACCTGACAACCAACACTAGTTCAAAACTAAGCTGTCTACCAAATGTATGACTGCGAAAATATGCAAGTCTACATTTTATGTTCACGACAGTATCCGGTTTTTTTTTCCCCTAATGGAACTGCCAAGACACACAACAGATTTATACATACAAATAATAATTCTACAGCAAATATTTAGCAAGGATATCCTTAATATTTTATACTATATAATAAACATATAAATATAATTACATTCTTTTAAGCCTTTACATATTTTTAACTAAAAATATTTACATATGTCACTGCTAATGAGAATGTTATCTTATGCTCTATTATGGATGGCATAAGATAACAAAATAAAGGCATATGATGGTAAATTACACAGAAATTATTAGATATAATTTTGACAAATTTGTCTAAATGGTCTGTCAATATAACCATGTATAACAACCTGAAAATGTAGAAGTTTCTGCAATCTAATTGGGGTTTAGAAGGCTCTGAGAAGGATAGTAAAATGAATGAAGGCAAAAGTTCGCAGTATTAAATGATACTAGAAGCATGGGACATAATTCAAACTAGGGAGAAGAATTATAGACTGAACTGCAGGAAGTTAGATCTTATAGGAAAAGGGAAAATGCATAGTTTTTTTGGGGGAGGGGGTTGTATAACAAAAGTGTCTGGCTTACTTATAATTTATGGTTAATGCTAATACTTGAAACGGTGGATTGATGACTGACATCATCAATCCACCTTCCTCTTGGTCTGCCTCTAATACTATTACCATTCATTTTTAACTTCAAAGAACTGCTTAGCTAATCTTCTTTCTTCTATCCTTTCTACAATCCTACATCATCTTAAGTTTTCTTCCCTTACCTTTGACTGGCCATTAATTATTTCAAGATGTTTCTTATTTCCTCATCTGTAATATTCTCTTACCACTGCTTCTATCTGTATCTGCTAGTGCCATTTAATCTTCTTAAAATTCTCATTATTGAAGATTCCAATGTTTGTTCAATTCCTTCATTTCTTACCCAGCTCCATAGGTTAAAACAGGCTTAAAAACTACAATTTTGTATTTTGGCTAATTTTCTTTTGTTCAAAATGAATTTCTTTAGCTGACTTCCTGCTTCACTTCATTCGCTGTATTTTCCAGCTGTTCATTTTCACGGCTAATCTTCCATCATTTTTAAACACTGATTCTAGATATAAAATTGTTAACTTGTTCCAATTTTTGATTCTTCAGTCTAAATTTTATTTATCTCTTCCAAATCTCATAAATTTGTTTTCACATAATTAATTTTCATAACTTATCTAATTTATCTATCTTATTTATCTAATTATTTAGAGATTCTTGAAGACCTTGCAAGCTACTACTTAACAGCATGATATCATCCACATATAATAATTATCTAATTTTTACATCTTCCACGACATTCTTTAATATACATTATTTTATTAAATGATTTGTGGAAATTATAAAATAAATTAGCAATATGTGCAACCTTCCCTCACTACAAGTTTAACCCTAAACTCTTTTCCAATGCCCTCCTTCAATTTTCACTGCAGACAAGCAATTTTTAATCAAACTTTTTATTCCCCTTAAAATATTATTTATAATCCCATGCTTTTGAAAAAGATGGAAGAGCAGATTTCTAGGTACTATTATATTCAATTTCAAGGTCTTATATTCAGGTCTCATTTCATCCAACAAATGCTAAATACAATTTTTTTATAATGTTCCCATGACTTTTCTATAATTTGTCTTAGTTAAATATTTGATCCTGGCATTTGACCTATTTGCCCTAAACCTGAATGATCATTTCTAAGGTAATGCTCAATAATAAGATACTAAGATAATAATAAGATACTCTCTAAGATACTAGAATATATTTTACTTTAAGGATATAAATTCCTCTGTAATTTACACATTCAGATTTATTTTACTTTTTATATACTGGTACAGCTAATACCCTGCTGCAAATTTTCTGTTCTTTTGAAAATTACCTCTAGATAATGCAATATAACTGCTATGACCTTATTTTTCCCAAATTTTGGCATCGTCCCAAACAATACATATCATGATTGTTTTATACTATTATTTATCCAATTTGTTTAGCTGTCTAACAAAAACAGTGTTCATCAGAATTTGCAATCCAACCAATGTAAAATTTCTACAGCAGGCCAGTGACCATTCATAATTACAAATACATATTAAACAACATGAATGTCAAATTAAAAATCAGAAATATTAATTCTAGTTTGTAACCGAGGTATTTTAAAATTAAATTCTGTATTATTCCTTTTTTTAATCATGAAATGTAATAAAATGGAATACATAAAACTTGAGAATATCCAAAAAAATGGCAAATGTTAATTTTTTTGTGTAATGATCCTTAGAATTTTAAAATTTATATTTGTAATAGTGGTTATCAGGTGGAAAAAGAGGGGAACAGACACAGAAGAGAACGCCATTTTCTTTGCTATGAAAAAAAAAAAAAAAAAAAATTCTACAATTCAAACTTTTTTTAAAATTAAAAAATAAAATAAATAACTTACCAAGGTCTTTAGTCACAGGTTCTCTATGGTCAACAAGAGGCCTATCACAACAAGGAAATCCTCCAATAGTTGTAAAGCAGAATTTTTTATTTAAATACAGATAAAATACAACCAAAAGAACAAGAAATGCTCCAACAGCTCCCAAAAAAGCTGAAGCTTCAGATGGTACTAAAAGAAAAGTTTAATTCAATTAACTGTAGACATAAAGAAAATGAAAATAATGACTATATAACAAAATAAAACATTCAGAGTAACACAAGCAATGCAAAAATTTCACTGCAGTTTTTTTGATTTATTTATTTATTTCTAAGTTCAGTATTTGCAAAAAAAAAAAAAAAAATAAAATAAAATAAATTGGATTTGCATATGCATAGCAATCATTTGATTGGTTGTAACATAATTTGTGCCAGAGGTCATTTGAATTGCATGCTCGAATTAAATGTGCATGTACAGTAGGGCTACTACTTTTTCCCTTTCAATCCAGGGACAAAATAGCATCAACATAAAGAATGTGGAAAAGAAACATGACATTCCGTATTTCCAGAGAGACAGAATTAAATTATAATTTATTATTAAATAAATGAAATTACAGTTACATTATAATATTAATCAGATTATAAAAATAAAATAATTATTGAATTATATGCTAGGAGGATTATCCTGTCTTCTCATGTTTTTTGGCAGCTATCAAGATTTACACTACTTAGTTTACAATGACCTTAATGCTCACAGCAGAATAAACTTTGCCTTCAAACAATATACAAGTATTGCAGCACTACTTTCAAGAAAATTATAACTTCGTTTTTATTTTTTATTTATTTGCTTACAATCACCTCACAGAAAAACAAATACGACATAGGTAGAAATTATACATAAGATACTGCATACAGATTTGAGAGAAAAAAATTTTTTCCTCAAAGAGGTAACACTGCAACTACAGAAAATCTTTCAATATGCACTTATTAAATTAGCTTATTTTAAACTCATAAATTAAAATATAGAAACTCAGAATAAAATCATACATGCAGTTAATCAAAAGATTTTTGATTTATTCAAGTTACAAATTGTTTCTTCAACTTGAAGGTATTGATGAATAAATCAATATCAACTTGATTAGTTAAGAACATCACTCTGTTTTACTATCCAGTTTTAGCAAATTTAGTGATGAATAATTTATATACCCAAAGTGAACAGTAAAAACTTATAAGGCATAGCACTCTAGAGTTGTGAATGTTTTTCAATATAAATTTGTTCAGCACTCATGTTGAGTAACTTTCACTTCTCATACAAAGAAATTATAAACATAAAAATTTAGCCAAGTTTTTTTTTTTTTTTTTTTTTGAATTTTTTCAGTAATGTTTACAAGGTTCCACCTAATTTTTTTATTATGCAATTTTAACTGCACATGTATTCAGAAAAACCTATGCCCGGATTGGTAAATTCACTTGCACTGTTGATTTGTTCCCCTCCTTAATATTATAACCATAGGAAATTTGTTTAATTCCATGGCAACCTTTATAAGTTATAAACAACATAAAAATTTAGCCAAGTTTTTTTTTTTTTCCCCTTTTCAATAATGTACATACACATACACATTTGTTGTGATTTTTAGATCATTGCAAATGATCAAACTCACAAACCAATCTATGGATTCCTCTATATACAAATAGTCATGTACAGATTCTTACTTTAATAAAGAGTATTTCAGTGAGATAATATCACCTATCTCTCCAGTTGTTTGCAGAATTACTTTGGGGAAAATTATGAAGAGTGGACTCTAATAAGAGTAGACTCTAAATCCTGCTCTCTCTCTATTTAATCTATCCTGCTCTCTCCTATCTATCCTGCTCTAAATCTATCCTGCTCTCTCCACCCAATCACTTATATATCCCTCTCTCAAATAGTATTCCCAACATGGTAATGCAACCTGAGATAGGCACGTATAAAGTATCACCATGTACCTCTTCCCTGATGAGTTTCAATTTAGCCTATAGTCAAGATTCCAGATATTTTATTTGGAGACAAAAAAGAACTTGATACCACCAACCAAAAAAGGGATAGTTATGATGCCAGTATGATGGTTTGAGGTGGAATCACCAATTATCATGTCCCTTCATGTGTTCAACAGGGATTTCCTGACTGTCCAGATGAGACACACGAGAGACCCAAGTAAGACTTAATGACGCCACTGGCCCTGATTTTCATTTGATGAGCAACAATATTTGTCCTCAGAGTCTTGTCCCAAAAGAACAATAATAAACTAAAGATATCCAAAGAATGGAGTGGCCAGCAAGATCAGTGGACCTAAATCTCATTAAACATGTGACATGTCTAAGAGAAAAAGTCTGCTCAAACAAGGTCAGCAAGAAATTTTTAAAAATTTTGAAGCATGGACAACATATTTATTCATTTAAGAATGTTAATACTGTTGAAAAATGAAACAGGTCTAAACATAAAAATATCCCTACAGAAAAAAAGTTTATTAAAAAAATCCTAAAACAAAATCTGAGAGTGAATTTCATCAAAGCTATCCTTATACTCTCATTCAAATGTTTTTCAAGTAGTAGTTAAACTGAATTTCATTTAATTTCCAGATTCACTTAAATAATATTGAAGCAACATGCAAATTCAGTTGGTTGAGGGGGTCCCCTTGGGTTAATATCTACTAGGAAGTAGATATTAACCCATAACCTGGGCATGCCAGTGTTTCTGGGATATCACACAGATAAATGGAATAAAAAGTAAAAAGATTTTATAACCTTAAAAATTGGTAAGAAGTAATTCAAAATTGCTCACTGCTTGATACCAGCTTATTTTCAATTTTTTTTATATTAAAAGCATATATTCTTAATTATTTTTTGAAAATAAAAACCCTTTGCAGCCTTTTAGACATTTTATTACCATCTCTCTTATTCAGGAGTTCTGAATATTATCTCCATTATTATTTTGACTGACAATGGGCTAAAAACGTCAATAGGGCAAACCCCCCCCCCCCCAAAAAAAAACCGGTATACTTCAACAATTGGATGTCAGGCAGTCTCTTCCGTTGCATAAAGCCAGAAAGTGTAACGACTGAATCTGCCACCATGAAATCTAAATTTGCTGAGCATAAAATTTAATAACTGGATGCAAGGAAAGCCACTAATTTTAAATTCATGTTTTTCATAACATGGAAATTTCTGGTAAGAAATCAAAGAAAACACATTTGTTGAAAGTATGTATTGGGAGTTTTAGCTGTGTGATTGAATAAACAAAGAGCATGAAATCACTTGGGATCTCATGATCAAATTTTTTTCCCTTATATGAGGTTCCCTTCCAGTTACTGCTCAAATCAATAAGAGACAGACTGAAATTTCCCATAACAAAGCACTCAACACATCCATTCCATCTACATACAGATGCTCTCATCATACTTTTCACAGTCTTCTGGTGTATAGTATATCTCTACTTACATTTTGTTTCCTACTACCTCACACCACACAGACTCAATGCTGTCATGTGTCAATTCCATACTCATATATGAATATGCTCCTGTCATTTACATGCTACTTTTGATGAGTAGCATCCTCTACTATCTGTCTTTCCTAAATATATTGAACATAGCATAGCAAAACTAATCATCATCCTCCATTTTTCAGTGACACCAAATTTTCGTTATACCTATTATGTCAGTGTTAGTTGTCTTAACCAAGAGTTCAAACTGACTCATTTTATTAACAATTTTCTTAGTGTTACTAAAAACACAGTTCAAACAAAGTATGGGGCAAATCAAAAAGTCTTTAACAGCATTTTGTTTATTCAACAGATGCTGTCATGACATAGTTATGGGCATTCCAGAATACAATTAAGGACAATTCAGTTTTTACTGGATGCAGCATGCAAACATTTCAGGGATATTTCCATGTGATTTGGCACTGGCAGTACAACCTTCCGACAGGAAACCAATGAAAACAGTGCCTTTGCTATCCCAAAAGCACATAACAGCACTTTCTGTGCTGACATATTCTAGTAGAACTTTTTTGGGCAGAGGGAAAGGAGAGGGTGTTTCCACACCATACTTTGAACCTTCCATTCTGGAGTATAATGGTGAATCTAACATTCATCTCTGCAATGATACATCCAAAAATTTATCCCTTTTACAGATAGCATTGCTCGTGTTACAGGCTGAATGCAACATGCAAATTTCTTGATGGCTTTTTCAGCACTCAGTATATTGCAACCTTTCTGTAATGAAAGGAATCATGTATGATATTGTAAACAGTTCAGTAGGAAATCTGAGATCAGCTGAAAAGACCTTCATGTCATTTGAGTGTTGTTTTGAATGGTGGCATACATGGCAACAATGTTGTCTGGATTTGTTGACATCCTTGGTCAATCATACTTTGCCACATCAATAACATCAGCCTATCTATTTCTGAACTGCTTACACTACCAATTTATCATCTGCCATGACAAACATTTCTTCTTATATACAGATTTCTGGTTTTACAAAAACTGCACTAAACTTTATTGTTCCTCTGGTATGTATATGCTTGGAATGATGCAATAGACAGTGAAAAGTGAAGTATAACTCCTGGAAAAATCTTATGCTTCATTTGTATATTCTGAATGTTTATAACCATAACATTTCAAAAAAAAATGCTGGGACCTATAATAAAATATATCCCCCACCCCCCCAAAAAAAACCACCTGATAAACTTCTGTTATATACCAAGGTAAAAAAAAAAAACACCTGATAAACTTCTGTTATATACCAAGGTGTCAAGGTGTCACAGTTCAATTCCAACATTTAATTCTGTCATATTCTTGCACTGTTCTATTTAACAATTCTGGCACACTAAAGCCATAATGAGAGTGTATATGAACATGCTTTTCTGCAATAACAGTAAAAATTAATAAATATAAGCCTTTCCAAATAAAAAAATTAAAACCCTGTATCACAATTGCTCCTGTAAAAGGAACTACAGGCATACCTCGGTTAACGTTACCTCTGATAACGAAGCTTCGATATAACGAAGTCCGCAATTTCAAGCCCCATTTAACATAAAAAATATTCCAGTTTAATCACCTGAAATCTAAACAAACTGAAGAAATTACGAAAACCTTTGGGGCTTCTCGTGGTTGGTTCGAGAAATTTAAAAAACGGGCCAGGATTCATAGTGTAAAATTAACAGGAGAAGTTTCCAGAAAAACTAAAGGAAATAATTGAACGTGAAAAATTTCCACCAAATTTGGTGTTCGATGTTGACGAAAGCGGTTTGTTCTGGAAACGGCTACCAACAAAAAAGCTTCATTTCTATTGAAGAAAAATCAGCTGCTGGGTTCAAAGCAGCCAAAGACCGTTTAACGTTACTCTTTGGATCAAATGCCTCTGGCGATTATAAATTAAAATTGTTATTAGTTTACCATTCAGAAAATCCGAGGGCGCTAAAAGGTAACATAAAAATGAATTTACCTGTAATATGGAAACCAAATAGAAAAGCGTGGGTTACCAAGGACTTATTTACTGATTGGTTTGTTAACCACTTTTGTCCTGAAGTAAAACGGTATTGTCAAAAAAACAACTTTGAAGAAAAAGCTCTTTTGTTGTTAGACAATGCTCCGGGATATCCTACTGATCTTAACACGTTGGTCACATGCATTCCTGTCAAAGTTGTGTTTCTTCCAGCAAACACAACTTCCCTGATTCAACCATTGGATCAGGGAGTAATAGCATCATTTAAAGCTTATTATCTGCGCCGAACATTAAGCAATTTAACTGAACTAGAGGATAAAGAGGAAATGACAGTTAAAACTTTTTGGAAAAACTACACCATTAAAAACGCAACTGAAAACATTGATAACTTAGTGACTTCTTGGAAAGAAGTCACTAAGAAATGCTTAAATGGAGTTTGGCGCAAAATATGGCCAGAAGTTGTACTAGAAGAAGAAAATAACATCCAAGAAATTAGAAATGAAGTTATCCAGATGGCTCAATCAATAGGTTTCGAAAATGTCGATGAAGAGGATGTTAGAAATTTATTGAATGCAGAAGATGATGGTTTTTCAGTGGAAGATTTAGAAAACCTTGTTAGCAACGAAGACAAAGATAATGAAGACGAAGTTAAAGAAGTTCCTGCCGAAAAGTGTTAACAACCAAAGATTTAAAAAGGTGCTTAAATGACATTGAAAACGTTTTAAATTTTTTTAGTGAAAATGATCCTGATTTAGGAAGAAGTTTTATTGTTGAGCGATCAGTGTTAAATGCAATAACTCCGTATAGGCAATTGTTAAATGAAAGAGAAAAAAAGCATAAGCAATCAACTTTAGACTCATATTTTAAAATGTGATTTCACTTTGTATGTAAGTTGACTGTTTATTTAATAAAACTTTTCTTTGTTCGAAAAAAAAGCTTTTCATTTTCTTTACGTAGGAACGTATCCCTATTCTGGCCATAGTATTTTTACCTCTGAAAACGAAGTTTCGCTTAACGAAGTAATTTCGTGGAACGCATCCTATTCGTTATTCGAGGTATGCCTGTATTATGATACATTAAGGAGGTAACTGTAATACATTCACCTAACTCAACTAATATTTTTAGCAACATTATGAAAGAAACTGAAACAGGCATTTCTTTGTCCATCATCTTTAAAATTTTTGCCCAAATCAGTCCATTATTATCATCATCATCAGCTGTTTTCCATCCACTGCAGGATGAAGGCATCTCCAGGAACTTTTCAGTTTTTTCTGTTTTGTGCAATGGCCATCCATGTACTACACACAAACTGGTGAATTTCATCTGTCCATTTTCATTTTTCTATTCATAGTTGGTGCATTCTACAAGAATGAGGTCAATTTAAACTAATGTCATTAACTCAGAGTTGGGCATGCAGGGTCTTTGAGACCCCCCCCCCACGTTTTCAGCAATTTTGTGCTTTTCATCTATTTGGTCCACACGGTTGAAACTATGTCATATGGAACACCAATGAGGCCACCTGTCCAGCTCAGGGTTAAAAGCACTTTTAGTTTTGGCCGTTCACTTTTTTTTGTAAAGCTTGCAGTTATCATACTTATTACAGATTTTCATATTAAAACATACAATGTTTATAACTTTAGTATAGGCACCCATGTATTAATATCAATAAGAGTTATGAAAAAATAAAACACTTAAACCAACAAATACAGTGAATTCCTACTGCAGCTAAAGCTAAACTGGCATACACAATTCTGTTTCTGTAGTGCAAATCACCTAATATTAAAATTAAAATAAAACATAAAAATATGATATAAAATATTAATAAAAACATCCATCATAAAAATAACTGGAAGAATACTGTAAAAACATTAACATATATATAAACTCACATTTTATCACATTTTATTTGATACTCAGAGTATTTCTCAATAAGCATTAATTGTAAAAAATATTTAGCTGCATATGAGGATCAGTCACACACAGTACTAAATAACAAGGCATTTTAGTATTTGCAGAGACAAATGATACAAGGAAGAAAGCTTATACAGCGTCATTAAAAAAAAAAAAAAAATACTACTCCCATCTCATCTTTCCACCCTCTCTAATAATTTAAATTCCTTTCTAAATTTATTCAGCCTACCAACTTCCTATTTTGCTATATGACATGAATTTCTTGGATTAACTATGGTCTTGTGGTTAAAATGCAGTCACAAGTAAAGTGACTGAATTTTTGGATCCATATGCTGCCACAAAAGGTGCATGGCTCACAGCAAACTGTGGTGCTAAAAGTTTATTGCCTTTAATTCAATATACATATAGTCACAATGAATATGTAAGCTCATTCTGGCCTCAGCAGTCTCAAGAATAAAGAAAAATTCATTATTATCTATTTTAACTTTTTTCAACACTTCCTCCTCCTATAACAATTTGTAACAGCAGTTACGATTTCATTCTCCTTCCCGTTATTACATAATAAAATTTAAAATATTACTTATTTAGATAGAATTTACATGACCTCTCCTATTACACATCAATAATACAGCCTCATGACATTTTACCTGATCTCTCCCTCCTAATTTTGAGAATTAAACAAATTTGCATTAATTCATTGAAGACCCAGCAAGTAATGTTACTGATTTTTTACAGCAAAATTTAAGAACATACTGGATATCACTAATCACATGGCCCCTACAAACATCACAATTTTATCAAACTAATATAGAAAAATAATGCATACCCATACCAGTAATTTTGTGTGATGAAAACAGGGTAAAGCATTATTTTAATGAACAAATATTTTTAAGCTTAATTTTTTATATGCTGTGCATTAAGCAAATTAGCGCCAATTCATTCAAGATTTGGAAACAAACCAAATAAAAAGTGTTTATTCTCAATTAATTAATCATAGCACACAAATCCACCCTACCATGGAATACTGTTCCCATATCTGGGAGCACCCCCCCCAGATGTGGAAACACCTCAGGCTTCTAGATTCCATTCAGAAGAGGGCAGTTAGGTTATTAATGACTCATCTCTAACAGTCTCTCCACTCTCTGTCTCACAGACTTACTGTTTCTGCTGCATGCCTTTTCTACAGATACTTCCATGGGCACTGTTCTTCTGAATTGGCTTCTACAATTCCCGCTCGCTCTTTCAAAACAGTCCAAACACGTGCCGCCACCAGTCAACATCCATTTACTGTCCAATTTCAAACCCACAGAACCAACTTTTCATCTTCTTCATTTATTCATTCAACTGCCGTTTTCTGGAACAACCTTCCTTCATACGTATTTCCTAAAAATTACAATCCACAGAAGTTCAAGTCTAATGTCAACAAATATCTTCTTTTGTCTTCTCAACCTCCAACCCATGTATGGTACTAAGTACTATAGGTTCTAATATCTCTCGTATTTGGGGTTTTCATAAAAAAAAATAAAAAAAGGCACCCATTTACATTCTCTATTATTTAATATAATAACTCACAGGGATTTGACATGAGCTAAAGTTAATAACAGTAATTCTAATATGCGTAGAATAGCTTACTCTGAGCCTGTCAAGTGCAGACAATATTTCAGCAATTCATGCTGTTCGTCTGCTGTCTACACAGCTGAAACTCCTAATAGCTGTTTTTGAAAATGGTTTCATTGATTACTCCAGTGAAACTTCCAGAAATTTCTGTTAATTATCTCACAATTAGGAAAAATTCAGGAATTATGTTAAACCTAATTATATGCACATGTTGCATGGCATCTGCCATGTATAATTATTGATAACCAGCTGGCTTTACTGGTTTGGGCTTTGCTCCAATTAGTAACACTCTCTAGTTTCATAACATTGAAACATTGTCGAAATCAAACTATTGATGCACATGCTTCATGTTTCACACAGTGAGTGCTCCTATTATTTACAGACTGGCATCCAACTGCATGCATTTTTTGCGTGGATTTTTCAATTTGCATGTTACTCTTTGGCAGGTCTAAGGGGAGTTTTAATTCGAAAAAAATAATTAAAAACCATGTTTAATATAAAAAATGGATTTTTTAACATTTGTGTTCAGAAAAGATTGAAAATAAAAGTGGAATCATAAAAAATGAACAATTTTGAATTATTTTTTTCTGATTTTTCAAATGTACACACATGGGGTTGAAGTGACTGCATATTTGGAGGGAGAAAAATTGTTTCCACTGATGGGTTAAAAAGAGGTTTGTAGAATGATCTAGATCTCTTATTCGAGCAATGCTCAAATATTATATGCAGGAACTATCATTCAATAGATGTGCCCTTATATAACATTATACTGTACTAACATTTTTTATTTTAGTTTATTAATTTATCTTTTTAATAGAAATTTTATTGTAAGCCATGTCTGTTGAAAATGCCAAAATGGAGAAACAAACTTCATGTCATTATGAAGTATCTGTATTTGAAGGGCATGTCTACGGCAGAGCTACTAATGATATCTTTCCAACATTAGAGGGCTCTGCTTCACTTTGATCCCAAGTTCATGTATCAAAAGAATGATCTGGAAACATATATCTCTGCCACTCGAGAAATTGTTTCTCAGCCAGCAGGCAATGACCCATTTTCTTGGTAATGTAGCTTATTGATTATCATGAGCATGTGACCACAATCATTAGGCAGTATTATGTGCAATTACAGTGAAACTGCAGAAACTCTCAAGCTGGAGTGGTGAAAGAAGTAGTACTGTGGTATCATTTTTAAACAGCACACAAGTCCACTGCTGCAACACCTGCCATCATAGATGCAGTATTTCATATCTTCAAGCAACCCCAAAATTCTGCACATCTGGCTTCTAGTGACTACTTGTTGACACATTTGCTGCCACCTACATTTGAGAGAACATGTTCACAATGTGCTATAATTTTCAGAATGTTGAAAAAAAAATCAACATTCTGACATCCCCAACAATCTGAAAATTTGTTGGTCGAAAATTAAGTTTGGTGGAATTCATTGCTAAAATCAAACACTTTTGTGCTGAGCTGTAAATCAGAAAGAGTCTTAAAATTTTATAAAAAGTTTATTCATGGACATAAACATCAACACAAGCAAAGAACAAATAAAACTGTGAGCCAAGTCTATAAGCAAAACCCAAGCATTTGCAAAGTGGTTAATCAGTGTGCCAATACTGAATAGTTGTTAATTTTAATGTTTATGGCACTTGCTGATCGACTGCTAAGATGTGTTACACCACATCACTTATAGAGCTTTTTGTGTAAAAGCAGCAAGTGTTAAACAGTGAAATAAAATTTTCTTCAAAAGCTGTATTTTTTCACAGTAATTCATCCCACTTTCTGAGCTATTATATTATATAACATTAAGCATGATTATTATTTAATGAGTTTTTATTTATCTTCAAAACTCAGAAATCCATTACTGCTGTCATGATCATCACACTCCCCACCCTCATGGTCACTGCTACTGCTGTCCAATAGTGAACTGTCATTCTCATCAAACAGAATGTCATCTTCTGAGTCATCCAAGGCATTACTGACACCACACTTCTTAAGTGACTTCACAACTTTCTCAGTCTTTACTGTATCCCAAGGATTTTTTATTAATCGGCACACCTGAGAAATTGTTGGTCTCTTCATACAACCAGTAGGTTTTGTGTTGTGGTGCTTTCATCCATTTAGACCATTTTATTTTTGTGAAATCTTTAAAAGGCTTGTTAATACGAAATATCCAGTGGTTGTAGTTGGCCAGTAAGTCCACATGGAATTACAAAACGTTGTGTTTTTAACTCTTCCACCATCCTCTTTGTGGCCTCTGTTTTATGTGTACCAAACTGGTCCCATATCAGTAGGATTGGTTCCTTGAGAAGGCCATCAGGATGTCTGACACTTTTACCAGCCATAGTCTGACTCCATCTTCATCTATCTTCCCCTTACAATGAACATAGGCAAAAATACCTAGTGGAAATGTTTTCCTTTGGCAGAATTTTTCTCTTGAATACAAGGAGAGGTGGAAGTTTCATTCCATCAGCACAACAACCCAAAACCACTAGAGCTTCATGACCTGATGTCTTCACACTTACTAATTTTGTATCTTTAACATCTACACTTCTATTTGAGAATATACGAAATGCTAAAGGTATTCCATCCATATTACGAATTTGGCCAAGATCATAGTTTGTGTGCTTCATTAATTATAAATCAGTGAGATTCCAGGATTTGGTTTTCATATTGTTCTGGTATTTTCTAGGCTACACTTCTTCATGTCCTCATAGATAAGCTGTTTTTTTCATAAATCTATAATACTAACTTGTTGTGCTACCAAAATCATTAAGTCCCTTTTCTACCATGCTGACTTCTGCCTCAAAAATGATTGTTTCTGTTGATACAGATATACCATAGTTCCTCTGATCTCTTACCCAGCTATTCAGTTCCTTTTCAAGTTCCACCCATTTTGCTGTTGGTTGATAAACCAACAGCAAAATGGGTGGAAATTTTTAATTTTGATTTTGGTTTTTAATTTTGCTGTTGATAAACCAACAGCAAAATTAAAAACAAGCATAAAGGTTATGCTTGTTTTTAATTGCTATACTGGGTTTTATCCTCTTGTTTTCGACACTTCTGGATCATCTTCTCTGTTGGTGGTTGTGGCCCAAAATATCTTTCTGCAGCAGCTCTGTTTCCACATTCCATTGTCGAACTGATGACTCGTAATTTGTGGTCAATCGTGTGAGCAAGCCTTTTCTTTGTTGATGCCATCATAAAGAGTACTGGTAATCTGAAATTTAAGTTGAATAAATGTGTATATGTGCAGTGGCTAGTTACACCATGAAACATTCATTACAGCTACACCATAAACTGTCACTGTCCATGATTGTCATTTGTCTGTTGGTGACAACTTCATTATGGTACCTTTAATAGATCCAACAAGGTTTTTTCCCCAAAAAGTCAATTTGACGATAATTTATTTGGATGTTTTTAACATTTTAGCAAGAATAGGCTTTCACAAGAGTTTAATAAAATTATTGGTATACTGGTAAAAACTCTAAAATTGTTGGCAAGACAAGATGTAAAAAGGTTTTTTTTATGATAGCCAGCACCTTAACATGGGGCAATTTTTTGAGATAGATTTCTGGGAAAAAAAGTGCTTCATATGGTGGAAATATGATAATAACCTATTTACTTAAAGTGACCGATGATAAATTTTTAGACTTAGATGACCTAAGAAATTCAAAGTCCCCTTTATTTATTGCAATGTGGTGTAAAAATGATGCTACGGACAGATGCTGTAATTCAGGACAGAGACAAAAAAACCTCGCAAGTTGGAAACAGCAATTAAGAGTTCTGTGTATCCAGATAATGCACCAGTGAATGTTACCCTGTATATCCTGAAACTCTTAATTAAATAAATTATTATTTGAGTCACATTAAAAAATTTATCTCTCTTGGGGGCCATACACCTGACAGGCTTTTACAAATTGGAATGACAACTTCAACAGTTGTGGAAATTATCATCCTATTAAAAAACAGGAGGGCAGCAATCCTGGAAACTAAAATGAAATATAAATATTCCAGTGAGTGAGTGAGTGAGTGAGTGAGTGAGAGTGAGAGAGAGAGAGAGAGAGAGAGAGAGATCATGTCCAATGACAGAATCCCGGTGTCCTAGAAGCCTTTGTGAACTGCTCAGAAAATTTCATATCGCACTATACAATTATCTCTAGATCTTTTTCATACTCTACTACTTTGAGTTTGATAAAACCAAATTGACATCATGCCCTCTATTCCTTCATCAATTTCATTTATGAAAATCAAATACAACAGTGGTCCTAATTGTTATTGGGATTACTACTCAAATGCAGTACTTTGCATTTACCAACATTAAATCTCAATCGCCATTTTTCAGCTGTCCATCTGCTTAGATCATCTAGACTTTGAAGTAGCATACCCTGATTACCATCATTAACCACTGTGCCCACATTTGTATCATCAGCAAACTTAGATATCAAGTATGAAATGCTTACATTGATATCATTAATAAATATTAAAAATTGCAGGGAGCCCAATACTGACCCCTGTGGTACTCCACTCATCACATTAGCCCATGTAGCACAGTAATCATTTATAACTCAGAGCGTGGTAATCAATGTACACTGCTCTTTGCGGACTAATGTCATTAGTGGTGTCCCCCAGGGACCCATATTGGGCCTATTGTTGTTTTCTATATTTATCAATGATATTGAAGAAGGTATATCAGGCTTGATGTCCAAGTTTGCAGACAATATGAAGGTTGGTAGGGTTGTTAATGACAGTAAGGACAGTATGCTGTTGCAACAGGATCTAGAAAAGTTGAGCAGATGGGCTGAGAGATGGCAACTGAAGTTTAACATTGACAAATGCAAAGTGCTACATATGGGTAGCGGTAACCCTAGAGTAACATACCAACTGTGTGCTACTACACTCAGGGTAGTGGAGAATGAAAAAGAACTGGAGAAAATTGTGCAGTTGAACATGAAGTTCTCTGAGCAGTGCAGGCAGGCTGCCAGGCCAGCTTATGAGTTTTGTCAGTGATATACACAGGAATTTTGCTTGCATGAATAAGGAAATGATTATCCCATTGTATAAGGCAATAGTTAGGCTGCACCTTGAGTACCTCATTTTAGGAAAGATGTGGATTTGTTGGAATGGGTGCACAGAAGATCAATGAGATTTAATGGGAGGAACAAAAGGGTAGTTTTATCAGGAAAGGCTTCAAGTTCTACAAACTGCAGCACCTAGAGACTAGGCACGCAAGAGGAGATCTGCTTAAGATGCTTAAGATGTTTTTTGTTTGAATAAGCTCAATGCTGATGGAATCCTTTCTTCTTCTCAGACTACACACAAAAGAGGGTTATAAATTAAAACTGAGGAAGGATGACTGCAAGCTAGACTGTGCAGAAATTTGCCTTCAGACAGCAGGTGGTCGATTGTTGGAACAAACTCCCATCAGGTGGGAGGGTAATTTGAATAAATTCAAAAAAAGACTAGAAAAACTGTCAGAAAGGATAGGCGGGTGAAATGGGAAGTGTTGACATTATCTCTGTTTTGTTTTTGTTTTTTTTTTCTGATGCTGTATAAGCTTGCTTTCTTACAATACTGACCCCTGTGGTACTTACATTTTCTTACATCATTTGACACTAATAATACTAACTCCAATCAAAGATCTCATAATCTGTCTTAGACTGTTCCTCCCAAGAAACTTTATTTCACACTGCTTTTGTTTTCACACTGCATATCCCCTGATGGTTTGTAATCATCCCATGCATTTGTATTCCTTCCACTAAGCTCATTAGTTTATTTGGCATCCAGTTTGATCTAAACCTTGAACAATATCATTTAGTTGGTATAAACTCTTAGTGGACTCTATAAGTATCTCTTTGAACACTTCTCATCTGGTGTTCATATTTTTAGCAACATTTGTTAGTCCTAGAAAACATTTTTAAAATGTTCGAGCTCATTATAATCACTTTTGCAAAAACAGAATCCCTTCCTTTACTTAAGTTACTATCTTACCTCAACCACTGTAACTCCAGATTTGTCACCACCAGACACTTCTGCACCCAAGGGTCAAAAGAACTATGAAAGGCAATTGATATAAGGATATTCTACACATTCAGGTAGCTGTGACAGTGCATGAACAATATTTTCAAAATAACTTCCAAAGTTGCTTACACAACCTCTAGTGACATTGGCAACACCACGATGATGCAGAGGGAGACTAATTTAAAGGAGAAAAGGGCCATTTTTATAATTTTTTTTATAAGATCAGGCTTGGGGCTTTTGGGAAAAATTATGTACATAAATCTCAAAAAAACTTTTTAACTTCTTAGCATAGACTTAACAAATTATACAATTATAAAAATGGTATTAAATGCAAGAATGCTATTAAATGCAAGATTCTACATCTGGATCACAGTAATCCCAAATTAAATTACCAATTATATATCAGCACTACTGAAAGTTAAAAGAACCACAGAGGTGGGCAGATGTAATATATTATGACACAAAGTTCTCTTAACAAAAGTAGAGTAAGGCTACAAAGACAGCACATAAATACTGTCAATGATATGCTGTAGTTTTCCTACACATAAGGTGGAAATTATTCTACTGTAAAAATCAATAATTACACTTGATCTTGAATGATGTAAACAGGTATAGAAGTCTCATTTCAGGAAAGATAATGACTTGCTTGAAAGGGTAAGATAAAAATAGGTGGTAGAAAACTCTCATCGACCGGTGCAATACCACCACTTTGCTTATTGGAGGTTTGAAGTGGTGAAACCCATGTTTAGTCTCTAGAGCAAAGTTTCCGGCATCCCCCTCCCCCCATACTTCTCTTTCAATCCATGCACGGTACTAAGTACTATAGTTGATTGATTTGGTAGTTATTGGCGCATCGGCTTCTGTGGCCATATTGCACCTCCCAAGGTTTTTGCAGTACTTTGATCCAAGCCCGAGGCGGGAATCGAACCCGCGACCTTTGGGTTGCCGGGCAGGTACTTTACCCACTCGGCTAGCCCGGTCGGCAAGTACTATAGGTTTTGATACCTTTCGTGTTTGGGGTTTCCATTAAAAAAAAAAAAACAGTAGTTGCAAAGTAAAGATACTCATGCAAGAAGAGAACCAGTTCTGTAAACTGCAAATTTTGGAAACTTGATATCACCAAGTTTTTTTAAGCAAGAAAAGGATTGAGCAAATACATTTCCTATTTCTAGGATAATGCAAACAAGAAGACATATTCAAATTCAGTTCTGGAAATTGCAGCATCTGGAGACTTGGCACCTGCAAGGTAGTAATGGTAATCGTGGCATATGATGCAAGAAAGCAAGTGTATGAGCTTATGAAGCATCAGCCAAAAAAAAAAAAAAAAAAAAAAATTCACACAACCATTCCCTCTAAATGTTTTTCCAGTTCCTCCTTAAATTTATTTAACCTATCAACTTCCACAACGACAGATGGAAGTTTGTTCCAGCAATTAACCACCCGCTGGCTAAAGGCAAACTTCTGCACATCTATTTTATAACCGTCTTTACTCAATTTGAATTTATACTCCCTAAGGTTCGTAATCTGAGCAAGCGGAAGAATCCCATCAGAATTCAGCGTGCTCAACCCATTCAAGGCCTTACACACCTCAATCAGTTCACCTCGCAGATGTCTAGTCTCCAGTTCCTGCAATTTGCAGAACTTGTCTCTCTTCTTAAGAGGATCCCTTCATTCCCCTCACCAATCTTGTTGCCCTTCTCTGTACATGCTCAAGCAAATCTACATCCTTCCTAAAATGAGGCCTCCAGACCTGTACGCAGTACTCAATGCGTGGCCTGACCATTGCCTTATACAGAGAGAAAATCACCTCCTTTTCCCTGCTAGCAAAATTTCTGTATCTCATTGATAAAACCGCATGACCTGCTCTGGCAGCCTGTCTGCATTGCTCAGAAAACTTCATATCTAACTGAACAATTACTCCCAGGTCTTTTTCATTTTCTACCACCTTAAGTGTAGTACCACACAGTTGGTACATTCCTCTGGGGTTACTTCTACCCATATGCAGCACTTTGCATTTGTCAATGTTAAACTTCAGTTGCCACTTCTCAGTCCATCTTCCCATATTTTCTAGATCCTGTTGCAGTAGCACACTGCCATTACTGTCATTAACAACTCTGCCAACCTTTGTATCATCTGCAAACTTCGACACTAAGCCTGATATACTATACCTTCATCAATATCATTGATAAATAGACAAAACAACGGTGGACCCAACACCGAACCCTGTGGGACTCCACTAATAACATTAGTCCACTAAGAGCAACGCCCACTGATTACCGCCCTCTGTCTTCGCCCACTCAACCATCCTTCTATCCATTGTAGCAACTTACCCTTAATACCATTCTGCTCCAATTTGTACAGTACCTTTTCCCTGCTAGCAAAATTTCTGTATCTCACTGACAAAACCCCATGACCTGCTCTGGCAGCCTGTCTGCATTGCTCAGAAAACTTCATATCTAACTGCACATTATTTTTTGCATCCAGTTCCTTTGTAACCACATCATAATATCCAATCAAGTTTGTCAGATAAGACTTTCCCCTTAACAAAACCATGCTGTGTCTGAATTATTGCTGTAGTCTTGTCTAGATGATCCTGCAATGCATCTTTAACCAGTGACTCCATTATTTTATCCAGAACAGAAGTTAAACTAACTGGTCTGTAATTTCTCGTGTCACCCTTCATTTCCCCTTTGTGAATTGGGGATACATTTGCACATCTCCAGTCCGTGGGGACCTCCCCTGAGTCCAAGGATGCTCTCATAATTATGGCTAAGGGTTTGTTTACTTCCTTTTCCACCTCCTTTAATATAACTGGATAGATCCCATCCACCCCAGGTGCCTTTCTTATGTGTAACTTCAACAATTTCTCTTCCACTTTTCTCTCAGTTATTACAAAATCATTAAGCACCCCACTACAATTTGATAACCTTCTGGCATTTTCAATCCTTAATAACTCCTCATATGTGAATGTAGATGCAAAATACTCATTCAGTTTGGTTGCTATCTGAGCAGGTGATCTGATTGAGGTGTTTAAGGCTTTGAATAGATTGAGATTCTTCCTCTTGCTCAGATTACACAAATTGAGGAAAGATGGTTGCAGAATCATGAGTGGTAGATGACCCTCATCGACCGGTGCAATACCACCACTTTGCTTATTGGAGGCTTGAAGCGGTTTCACCACTTCAGTGAAACCCATATTTAGTCTCTAGAGCAAAGCTTCCAGCATTCCTCACATACTTCTCTTTTAACCCATGCACGGTACTAAGTACTATAGGTTTTGATGCCTTTTGTGTTTGGTGTTTCCATAAAAAAAAAAAAAAAAAAAAAAAAAAGAATAGATGTGCAAAAATTTGCCTTTAGCCAGAGAGTGGTTGATCATTGGAACAAACTTCCAACTGTTGTGGAAGTTGATAGCTTAAATAAATTTAAGGAAGAATTAAACAAACTTTTTGGAGGGAATGAACAGGTGTGTGTGTGTGTGTGTGTGTGTTGGCTTATGCTGTATCAGCTTGCTTTCTTGCATTATATGCCACTACTAATGCTAATTCTAAATTAAGGAAATATACCACATCTAAAAAAATCTGCCTTTAGTCAGAGTACTTAACTACTGAAGCACATTATCACCTTGCCTTGTTTGGCAGATTAATTGTGTACTTTTGAGGAGGGATTTGATCATTTTTTTAGTATTAGATAATATATAACTTGGGAGACATTTCAAATTATTATTATTTTTTATTTATTTATTATTTCATTATTTTTATTTATTATTATTATTAGCCATATGGTGTAAGGAAGCCTGAGGCCTATGCTGCACCAACCAAAAAAAACAAAAATCTGAATTACCCTGAGTGTGTGAGAGAGAGAGAGAGAGAGAGAAAACAAGTCAGAAGTAGAAGGGAATCACCAAAAAAGAGAAGAATGATGATATTCAGCTCAGGACCCCGGGGTGTGCCAAGCCTGTACTTACCAGATGTGAGCACCTGGGGGTATATGTAAATGATGTACAAAGACTGCAACCAGTCTACAGCTACATTTAAAAATTTTAGAAATATTATAACATTATAAAGAAATTTGATTATCTGCATTAACAAAAAATCGAAAGCTATTTGTCAGTCTCTGCATTAAAAATTAAAAATAAAAAGAATAAATTGTTGGGGAATATTTTCAGATGTAAGCAAAGGCAGAAGAATTATTCAGTATTTTTTGATCAAGCAGTTTTGCCCTGCATGTTTTACAATGATTACTTAAAATTCAACGGAGGTAATTCAAATGGTACAAAATGTCAAGGAAATCTTCCTATCAAATTCTATATCTGTCTAAAAGTAGGGGTTGTTAACTTTTTTTTTTTTTTTTTCCAGTGGTATACAAATTAATGGGTAAACCTTTCAACATTAAGCACTAAGCAATGTAAATTGCTATGGGACTTGCATAACAGACAACAAACAATGCTCGTGAGCATCCTTTCGAGCCTATTTAGAAATGCAATAATTCTAACTTTTTTTTTATGAAACTTGGCAACTCGGTTGAACTTGTTAATTCTAGATACCTCCGTCCTTAATTGCACTGAGTTATCTAGCATCGTTGCTTTCGTATCCAGACTACCTCTGTAGATGTTTGTGGGTGAGAATCGCCAATTTTAGTTTGATTTTAAAAACAAGTAAACAAAAAAAAAAAAAAAAACTCAGATTATTAAAAGAAGGCAGACCCGCAACAGTCAAATGTGTTCAGTTACATAATTTGGAGAGGGGGAATATGTGAAATATGTAAAAAGTTCACATATTGCACTGATAGATAGACGACAGGTTACTGTATCACATCAATAATGCGAGAGGGTAACCGCAATAAAGATAACACGACCAAGTGTAATCTTTACTGGACTTTTCCCTATAGTGCAGCAATAAGGGGAAAAAATAAAAAAATTAAAAAAAAAAAAAATATATATATATATATACACGTGTAAACTATATATGCATTTAAGCAGCAAAAGTTTACCTCAAATAACTGACAAAGTATCCATATTATAATTCTGTTACATCAGCAATCACAATTGCCCATAAATAATCAATAAAATGACTTTCAATTTACAAGCTTTAAACGATTTCTACAGCTTTTAGGAAATCGATATTTACTTTTCTTTCTGTATTATAAGTATTACTAGTCCTTTCGTGATTCCATTACAGCATAAATCAATCTCGGCAAAAAGTAACTTTAAAATTCAAAATAAATTGAAGTATGTGTCTAGCTTATTATGCATTACATTAAAGTACGTGCAAAAGAAGAATTTTAAATTTTATAAATCCATATTTAACATCACGTTTCAATTCACATGGCCGTTGAATAAATTAAAATCCATGTTGGTAAACTAACATCAATTCCAGTTACATATGGAAAAATTGATTAAATATTTTTCATCATTCACAAGCAAGCCAACACAACAGAATAAACTGGGATTTAAAAAAAAAACGTGCAAAGTATCTGGCCACAGATTAAATATTCGTAAACATTATTCCCATTAACACACATAAAAATTAAAAGAACTGAAAAATAAGAATTTCATTACATGTGAGTACGTATCTAATGTTTACACTGTTGCATTTGTCAATGATCACTGGTAGCAACGCAACCCAGAAAATGCGCAACATCATAGTATACTCACCAGCTATCATCCTGACTTTGACTTTAAATGGAATTTATAATTCACGATAATAATACTGTTCTACCTTTCTGACGATAAAAACAAACAAATCTGTGTTTATAAACACTCCGAAATGGAATATGCGGTACATCACACATTATGGATCTTCGCATGACAACAGTATATGCTCGGATCGCATAAACACAGTTACATTACGTGGCAGCCAATCACAGCTCACTAAATTTTTATATATGGAGCCATCTTGCAGAAGAAATTATTTTGCCTTTTGCAAATTATTAAATAAAAATTATACCGTACTGATGATGAATTTTAATTTTAAAAGCCGTGCAGCAATTATCAAATCTTGCTGAAATTATTATTATTATTAGAGAAGGAGAAGAATGATGATATTCAGCTCGGGACCCTGGGTATGCCAAGCCCATACCCACCAGATGTGAGCCCCTGGTGATATTATTATCATTACCAGCACCAGGGCTGGATTTTGGTGTTCGTAGGCCCTAGGCACTTTTATTCCGAAATATGCTTTAAAAGGGAGTAAATGTTTTTACCCCCTTTCAACTATAATATAGGATAAACCACCTCAATTGATGGAGAGAACATCACTTCGATTCTTCTAGTTTTGAGAACAGTCGCTAGAGAGCGTATGCGTATTGAATTGAAGCTCCTAGAGTCGATTGAGCACATGTTTTCTCAGCTCGTTTTTCGTTAGTCACAGTGAAAAGAGTGAACTGTTTTTTTTTTTTTAATTTTTCCCTTCCTTCGTAGGCCCTAAACATTTCGCAGGTCCTAGGCACTGTGCCTACAGTGCCTAAAGGGAAATCCGGCCCTGACCAGCAGAGGGAATCATACAGAAAAATGTTTTAAATACACTAGTGTAGAGTGTGTTTAGTGTGAAACGGTACCAGGGGTTTCCTCCATCTCCGCGTAGTATACATTGTGGGTGTGAAACAGAACACTGTCAATGCCAGAGGTTTAAAAGTGAATGGAATTTGTATATGTGTGGTGTCGTGTACCGTTGTTCCTCTGGTCATTTAGCCACTGGGCCCCTAATGGGTTTCAACATTGTCCACACTCTTCCCCGTGGAGGCAGACCAGGTACGCCAGTATTATAGTTATTTATTCTGGCAGGTCCTGCCACCTAATTTCCTGAGATTTCAGTGGCTAGGACCTAGGAAAAAAAAAACGCTAGAGATAGGGGTCAGCCAAAAGGATTACTGGTTATGCGATTTGATGTTGTTATTAAGTTTTTGGGTGTAGGGCTCAGGCAATTTAGAGATGGTTCGGACGCTGGTTATAAGTTAGAGAAGGGGGAGACTGAAGGCTGGGGGGAAAGACAGAGATAAGGGGTCCATAGAGAAGATTACCGCCAAAACAGTGGAGCAGGCCCATGCCACACCAGAGGGAAAAGAGGGATGGTGAGGGGGCAGGAGACCATGGGTAACCTTCCCCCCACCTGGGTGTTGGAGGAAAAGAACCCGCAAGGGAGTGTGGCAAGGAAAGCTTAATGGCAGCAGCTGAGCTGTGATTTTGAGTGTCATACCTGGGACGAAGGTCCTGTCCCATCTTGTCTTCTTTTTCAGAGTCTGGCGAGCCTGTCACACTTGGGAGTGTACGTCATGTGTCCCGCCCGATGTATACTTATCATTACGAGTTGGGAGCTTTCAGGTCTGGTCGTCAAGTGTGTGGTTATCACTGGACTGTGTCACTAGTAGGGGTCTCTCCTCAGATTTTTCCCGTTTGTTAAGTCAAAATTAGAGATATATGTTCACTGCAGTCTGACTTGGGAGCAGTTTCAGGGCTTCCATCCATTTGGTCACTGGGTCAGCAGAGCTGCATAATATCACAGTTTGTGAAGAGTCTAAATCAGGAAAGTCAAAAACAGTGTTGTCATTCATGGGACAGAGGTCCCGTCCCATTATCGATGGTAGTCGTTGACAGTCCTGCTTGAATTTGGGCAAGACGAGTTAGTCAGGTGTACGTTCGTTCCAGCGGTAGGGATCTTCTTCTTGTGAAGAGCTCCTGGCAGTATTGCGAGAAGGCCTTGTACTCTCTGTCGCTATCCGACAAGTAATGTTCCTGGAGTTTTGAATTGAAGTTAATTCTAGTAATCAGAATGCAGCGAAGGTCCTCATGCAAAGGGCAGTCATGCATTAGGTGAGTCCAACTCTCCAGCTCTCCACAGTGGCAGAGGGGATCATCAATAATTCCAAGACTTGAGAGTTTGGCTCTGATGGATCCGTGACCTGTTAGCATGAAAGTTGCGTATTTTCATGCTAACAGTATTAAGGAGATATTAGTATTAAGGAGATATTAGTATTAAGGAGACTTGGGATATACTTTGTTGATATGTGGAATAAATTTCCTAGTGATATCTCCTTTAGTGGAGTTAGCCCATCTATCTTGCCAAGTCTGCTGTAAATGGAGGCTAAGGCGCATCTTTTCAGCATTCAAGTTGTTAGTGGGAACGTCATGAAAGTCACCGATGTGCCTTTTGATAGCTGGTAGAGGAACCCGCAAAGTATCACTGTCCAAAGGAAGGGCGCCTGCCAGCACCTGAAGGGCATGGGTGCTGACAGTACGGCAGGCCCTGGTAATTGTAAGGAGGATAAATCTTTGAATAGTTTCAAGCTTCTTTCTGTTTACTGCTATTTTTGCTCTCGGATACCATATCCCTGCAGCATATGTAATCGCCGGTAGAAATACTGCTTTGTAGAACAACGAGAGAGTGCGGCGGTTGAGGCCCCAATCCCGCCGCGTAACTCTGGCGACCAAGGCAGTATAGTTCCTTAACTTTGTCTGCAAGTGTTTCAAATGTGGGAGGAATGTATGTCCTGAGTCCAGGATTATTCCTAGATATTTCAATTGTGACTCTGACTGTGAACAAGTTAACCCTGAACACCAATTCCATACTGAAGAAGTTAAACCGACACCTTTGGCTAAAAGAAAAAACAAAAATCAAATAGTCTCTAATTCGGACAGAGCAACTAGAAGCCAGAGCCAACCAAAGGACGCTCATGATGATCCTGGCTCCCTACAACCAGGAAAACAAGTTGAAACCAAGCCGAAGGATTCCCCCCTGGACTCTGCACTCCCAGAGGGATCCCCCTTGGATCAAGCACGCACTCTCAAGACAGCCCTAGAAGACCTATTTAGGGACCAGAGCAACAGAATCTCAGCAGGTCTCAGAGGCCAAGTTGCTACTTTATGGAATAAAATGGAGTCCGTTTTATTCCAAACATACTTAGAATCTGAAATAGCCACAGCTAAACTGCAGGCTTATAAGGAAGGAGAAGCAAAAAATATGCCACAGCGCACTCCCTCCTATGCAGATGCGCTGAGGATACCGGCTCAGTGTGACCACACAGCCACCCAACCAATACAAGCCAAGGAGAAATCCACCACTCGGCGACCTAATATTGTAGTGTTGAGACCCCTTAATAAAGTGGACAAACATTCTAGTGAAGGCATTAAGCAGGCAATAATTAATAAACTCTCCGATGACCTAAGGACCACGAAAATAAAATCGGTACGAAAGACAAGGAATCCAGGTGTAGTCATCGAAACAGAGACCACAGAGGAAATAAACGAAATAATAGCCAACCCCAAGATAGCAACCCTGGGACTCAGAGCGGAACCCCCAAGAAGGAAGGGGCCCTCCATCCTTATATACGACCTTGATAAGGATATCAAACCCGAGGAGGTCGCAAGAGAATTGTTTGATAGAAATCTGTCCAAACATTTGCCAGATCAAAATCTAAATGATCATGTGATACCCAAGCACACCATCAAGACCAAGTCCTCGAGCACAGTCAACTGGTCGGTAGAACTGAGCCCGCTGGCTTGGCAAATACTTATAAATCAGACTAGAGTTTATATATATTGGAGCAGCCACCGATTCCGCGAACATGTGGCTATCATCAAATGCTTCAACTGCTGCAAGTTCGGACACACATCGCACACATGCTCCCAGGCTGTGCGAACCTGCGGCCACTGCGCTGGCAAGGGCCACAACTTCACCGACTGCCCAAATAAGAGCACAGACGCCGTCTGTGCAAACTGCAAAAGTCAGAAAATGGATGCCTCCCATTCCCTCAGAGACAGCATGTGTCCCATATACCAAAAATACAAGAGCTTGACCCAATCCAGAACAGATTATGGCACCACACCATAAACAATTCAACACTAAAGTAATCAAATTCTTCCAGCTAAACGCTCATAAAACCAGGGCAGTGGCCGACCAGGTCAGGATGAAAGCCGACGACGAAAATATAGATATCATCATACTCCAAGAACCATACGCAGCCGCCAATCAAGTAAGGGGATACCCTCTACAATACAAGATCATACAACCTGAAAATGAAATCCCCTCGGCCGCTATTGTGGTCAGAAACCCAGATATAACAGCTACCAGGATCACTCACCTCTGCACGGCCTGGGCAGTCTGTGCGCATCTTATCTCAGCACTGGGAGCCTTCTACGTCGTAGCCCTTTATTGCCGCCCTGGAGAGGACATAACGATGGCTACAAGGTACCTAGAACATGTAACAAATATCCTCCCTGACCAGAAACTAATAATAGGAGCGGACGTGAACTGCAGGTCACCAGCTTGGTACAGCCATACCCCGGACAGGCAGGGGACAAGGAATGGGCAGCGCCTGGAGGAATTCCTAGCAACATCAACGATAACAGTGCTAAACCAACCTAATCAACTACCGACTTACTGCAACCTACGATGGGAATCAACCATCGATGTCTCCCTAGCCACTAGAAACATTGCTGGCAATATAACAGACTGGACGGTTCAGGATGCCTGGACAACGTCCGACCACAGGGTCCTGACCTTCCAACTCAACAGAGACCATCAGAGACAATATCCTGAGAGAAAAATGCTGCAGAGATATGCGGTGAACACTGCAAACTGGAACCAATTCAGAGACACCCTAATAGCAGAAAAAGATACACAGCAAGCTGCAATTCAAACAATCCAAGACCCTGACCAACTCCAAAAAATAGTCACAGCGATCATTACTAAAGCAGCGAATGCTGCCATAAAACGAAGAAAACCTGCCTCAGGTGCTGTACCATGGTGGAGTCCGGAGCTCCAGAGGCTCCGAAGAGAAGTCCAGGACAAACGAAAAGCATTCCAGAGAGCCAGACGCTCCTGGCCTGCCCCTGAAGTGGATGCACTACGGGAAAGCTACAAAGAGGCCAGAAACCAGTACACCTCGCTCATACGCAGAAGTAAACAACTCTCGTGGGAAAATCTGGTCGCAACCACTGGCAACACTGACCCCTGGGGGGTGGTCTACAAAGTAACCACTAATAAACTTCCCAGGGGAGAGGTAATTTCAACCACCATAACACCACAGGGAGATGCTACCAATTCTTGGGAGGCATCTGTTAACAATATTTTGAATGCAACCTTCCACCCCCATGTAGACCCACAGACACCCCAACAAATCAAGATGTGCACAGAGAATGACGACTACCGAACAGAAGACAGGGAACCGGATTTCACAATAGAGGAACTACAAGCGGCTGCGCACCTTATTAAAAGTAAGAAATGTCCGGGTCCGGACCTCTTGGAGCCCGAAATCATCAGGAAGGTGGTGGAGATAGCCCCTGACATGCTACTGAACCTCTTCAATCTATGTCTCCAAACTGGAACCTATCCGAAGGACTGGAAAAAAGCAAATATTAAACTCATAATTAAAAACCCGACAAAACCACCAGACCAACCAACTTCCTACAGACCAATAGCCCTACTAACAGTCTGCAGTAAACTCTTGGAACGACTCCTGTTAACCAGAATACAGGCTCACTACCTACAGGCAAACCTAATGTCCCCAAACCAGTACGGCTTTAGACCGGGAACGTCGACTGTAGATGCCCTGAAGAACGTCCTTGCACGTGCAGCTGCCACAGAAAACAAATATTTCCTGGCTATCTCTATCGACTTTGCTGGGGCGTTTGACACCCTTTGGTGGCCGAGCATCCTGGCCCGGCTCCGGGGGAGTGGGATGCCAGGCAACCTCTATCGAGTAATCCAAAGCTACCTCTCCAGTAGACTCATCATGGTGAATGCTCCATATAAAATACTCACCAGAAAAATCAACAGAGGCTGTCCACAAGGCTCCGTTTTAGGACCTACGTTATGGAACATCGTTTTGGATGAATTCCTAAATACCGATATTGGAGAGGCGTCTTCACAAGCCTTTGCAGACGACCTCATCCTGATGATAGAGGGAAACAGCAGAATTCAGCTGGAAAGAAAGGCAAATCATGCCCTTAAAATCCTACAAGAATGGACCAATATCCACTTCCTTAGGATCTCTGCAACCAAAACGGACTCCATTCTCCTCAAGGGTGCCCTAGATTACAGGAGACCCCCACAGATTAAGATTGATGGTATCATATTACGACTGTCCAAGGAACTTAGATACCTGGGAGTAATACTGGACCCCACTCTCTGCTTCCAGGCACACTTGAAATACATCCGTAAGAAGATACGGGGCTATACAGCCCTTGTTACCAGAGTCGCAAAAAGGGATTGGGGATTGAAAAAGAAGACCCTCAAGCTGTTTTACAAAGCCGCCTTCCTGCCGATAGCTACCTATGCTTCCGGAGCTTGGTACCCCAAAGTCACCATGGCTGTAAATCGCAGAATCCTCGACTCTATCCATAGAGCCATGCTGCTCGCTCATCCCACTCACCCGGGCCTGCAGAACAGTTAGCACCCACGCGCTGCAGGTGCTGGCAGGAACCCTACCTTTAGACCTCGAAGTAGCTAAATGTGGAGTATTATATGAACTCTCCAAGGGAAGAGCCTGCACCTTCGCCGGCTTCGACGCAGATCCTACTACAAATCGTTTGACTGAGAAAAAGAGACTTGCAAATCATCTCATGCAAACCTGGCAAACCAGATGGGAGAATTCCCCAAAGGGAGAAGTCACCAAACGATTCTTCCCCAACGTTGGAAAACTCTATCCAATGGCTCCAGCATGGTTCACGCCGGGACTCCACGCGACCTTCCTGCTAACAGGACATGGTGCCTTTAAGGCTAAACTTACAGCCCTGGGCATTACAGATGACCCTACTTGCTGCTGTGGAGAGCTGGAGAGCTGGCACCACCTCATGCATGAATGCCAGCTTTATGATGACCTCCGCTGCCAACTCATCACTCGGATCACTTTTTTGCCCAGAGATAGAGAACAACACCTCCTGGATGGGAGACAGGAATATATTGCCTTCTCAAAGTTCGCTGAAGCCCTGTACAGAAGAAGACGGGACCTGAATGCACATTAGCCACATAATGGCTAGAAGCCAAAATGTGCATAACACCAAAGATGGACTACTAAGCAACCATGAAGATAGACAAAAAATCTGAATGAAGGACGAATAGCAGCTGTTCTGGCGGCCTGAGCCAAGCACTAGCCTGGCTCTCCTTTAATATCCCTTCCTGGCAGGAGGACGAGATGACCAGTCGCCTCGCCCCCTGCCACCCCACCTTTCCTTCTGGTGAGGCATGGGCATGCCTCACTGACCACCTGGGGGAATCTCTTCTGTGTCCCCCATACTTCTGCCTTTTCCCCCCAACCTTCTTCCTCCCCTCCCCCACTCTATCTATACACAACGCAAGCGCCCTACACACTAAATTTAATCTAGCAAAAAAATAATCTTCGCCCAGTCTCGGCCTAATTATCCTACGCAATGCCCTACTCCTGCCATATGAATGCATGCACACGTGCTGTATGCAAACATCCAAAGTAATTACGATTGCATGGATGCGTATATATTATGTATCACTGTTGTGTATATGTGCATATATGTGTATGTGTACATAAGTTTTTTTTTTTTTTTTTTTTAAGGTCCTAGCTGCCGAAATCTCAGGAAATTAAGCGGCAGGACCTGCCAGAGTAAATCTTAGTCTACTGGTGTTTCCTGGTCTGCCTCCACGGGGCGAAGGTGGGGCAACGCTGGGCTCCAGCAGGGGTCCAGCGGCTAAATGACCAGATGAACAACGGTACACGACATTACACAGGTACAATACCCACACACTTTTAAACCTCTGGCATTCCCAGGAAACTGGTACACCCACAAAGAAAGCAACGCGGAGATGGGGGAAACCCCTGGGGCCGCATGACAACAATATACCTTACACCTTACACCTTACACCTTAGATATTTCAATTCAGTAGTGAAACGTATTGTGGTCTCGTTTATCTTAATCTGTGGACATCTTCTGAGGGACCCTTTCAGTAAGATGGAATTAGTCTTCATTGGAGAGATTTGAAGATTATGATTCCTTGCCCAGTTTTGTAATATCGAGAAGCCTGATTTGCAGAATTTTCTAGTAGCGCTGTGCAGTCTGCAGACACGGCCAGGATCAGATCATCTGCATAGGCCTGGGAGATAACTTCATTCAGGTTAGTGGTGAGGAATTCATCAAGTACAACATTCCAAAGGAGCAGCCCCAGTACCCCAGGTTTACAGGGGCTGTCCCTAGTAGCTTTGGGGACAGCCCTTTTAAAATTTGGCGTTTGACTATGTTTTATGGTGCATTGACATTTATTTCTCTGGCTGTGAGATAGCTTCTTATGGTGTTATAGAAGTTTCTGGGAAGACAGGCACTTCTTAGTCAGCTGAGGACGCTCGGCCACCAGAGTGAGTCGAACGCCCCAGCAAAGTCTATGGAAATAATCAGTAAATATTTTCTATTGGAGTTTGTGGCAGTTGTGAGGATATTCTGGAGTGCGTCAACTGTTGAGCATCCTTGTTTGAAACCATATTGGCTTGTAGAGGATAAATTTGCTGCATTATAATGTACTGTAATTCTACTGTGTAGTAGGTATTCGAAAAGCTTGCTTAGCACAGATAACAGGGCAATCGGTCTATAAGAAGATGGATTTCTGGAGGCTTGGTTGGGTTTTTCAGAATCAGGCGTATGTTAGCTGTCTTCCAATCAGAGGGGAAGACTCCTGTCTGCAGGCAGTGACTAAACAGGTCTAGGAGGAGGTATGGAGTATGCTTCACAGTCTTTCTTATAATCTCTGGTTCAAGTAGGTCCGGTCCTGGACATTTATTGTTGCGGAGTCTATGAGTTGCGGTGTGCAACTCCTCAATAGTGAAGGGCGGCTCTTGATGTTCTGGGCTGTATATACTGTTGTCTTAGCAGATTTGTTGTTGTTAACTTGTACTAGGATCCATTGCTGGTTGGATAATTGTATCCAATATGTTATTGATGGATCTGTCCCATGACGTTGTTATGTTACCTTGAGGGATTATTGTAGCAGTCATTACCTCCCCTCTTGGGAGTTTGTTGGTTGTGATTTTATAGAGTACACCCCAGGGATCGGTGTTTCTGATTGTGGAGACTAGTCGTTCCCATGATGTTTGCTTGCGTTTCCTGATAGTAGCCGTGTATATATTTCTGGTCTCTCTGTATTGCTGGCGGAGAGCCTCCACCTCTACACCTGGCCAGGACCGTCGCGCTCGTTGGAAGGCTCTTCTTCGGAAGTTGACCTCCCGCCGGAGGCGCTGGAGTTCTGGGCATCACCACGGGACAGCACAAGGAATGGATTTCTTCCTAGGAATGGCGCAGTTGCTAGTTTCTATAATTATATTTGTTACTTTTCTCTGGTAGGCATCAGGATCAGTGGGATGGTAATTATTAACTTGCAGCTGCTGGGCTAAGGAGTGCAGCTTCTCCGCAAAAATGTCCCATTTTGCTCTGGAGATGGCATACCTTTGAGGGATGAATCTTGGAGTTGGGATTCTATCCAAGGATCTTGTTATCTGGTATGTTATGGCCCTGTGGTCTGAGGTGGACGGCCGAACCCAACCAATCCTGGACGGTCCAACCCACGATGAAGTTTGATATATTTCTCGTAACCAACGTGACATCAATTGTGGATTCCCACAGGGTATTACAAAAGGTGGAAAGGCTGTTCGGCCTGTTTAGAACGGTAAGCTGGGAATTTGCCAGAAGATCTTCAAGTTTTTGGCTGTGTACAAAACTTAAGGACCAACACTATTTCTAAAGCTTACAACCACAAAATAAAACGGAACAGCCTGTGGCGATTTGCATAACTGTGGCCGTTCAGTAGAAAGCTGGTGCACATGCAAAAATTTGAATCGTGATGAGAGGGCTCTCATAAATAGATAAAAGCAGCAGTTCAGCAGCTATGTGGAAATTACCGAATGGTGAGCACGATTGTTACAGACGTTCGATTGGTTTCATACAATGCTACAGACAACGAAATGGCCAGTAGACAACGTCTGGATGATTTTACCCAGGGTCCAATAATTGGGACGGTCGAAGTGCGAGGAGTGTGGCTGCAGAGTTCGATATCGCCCATAGTATCGTCTCACGTGCGTGGTCGGCCTTCAGAACGACAGGTACAGCTGTTCGAAGGACCAATGGTAGTCGTCCACGAAAAACAACGCCCAATTATGATGACCGCTATATACTCCTACAGGCCAAGAGGGACCGACACTAGACAGCGGGATCCATTGCAAAACAGCTGCACAGGTCGCAGGATATCGCGGTTGATTCTGGCTAGGCGACTCCACAAAGGCGAACTGTTTGCTTAACGGCCAGTACGCTGTGTCCCTTTAACACCTACCCATCGGAGACCGTTTATAGTGGTGCATGGAACACAAGGACTGAACAGCAGCGCAATGGGGTAAGGTAGTCTTTACTGATGAAAGTAGATTCAGTCTCAGCAGCGATTCTAGACGTCAGCTAATTGGCATGAGGTTGGCATACGGTATCACCCCGCAAACATCACTGAAAGGAATTGATTTGGCGGCCGAGGTGTTCTTGTCTGGGGAGACGTTACCTTGAATGGACGTACACAACTCCAAATACTGAAAGACGGTTCTGTAACCGTTGCACACTACTGTACTAAGGTAATCCTTCCCCTCTGCGTCTGTTCGGATTATTCCGTTCCGAATAATCTGTTCGAAACGGAATAATCTGTTCCGAATTCGTGTTTGTGGATGATAAAAACACACAACTCATCGTACTGCAGCTGTAGATATTCATTTGGAAAGTGAGGACTTTGTTTGTATGAATTGGCCTGCCCGTTTCTATCGATCTAAATCCCATCAAACACATATGGGACACTCTGGGGAGACACCTAGCGGCACGTCCACACCCACTAGTAAATGTTCACCAGCTGAAGATGGCGCTGACAGAGGAATAGACGATATTACCACAAGAAATTATCAACAACATTGTTCTAAGTATGGACAGGTGGTGCAAAGCCTGCATCGACATTAGGGGTGGCCATATCTCCTACTGAGGACCACTTCTTCCTTATTTCCATCTTTGGCAGTGATGCATCTGTATCATGGCAGCCAGTGCTATGTTGCCATTTTTTGAATAAAGTCCCTCTGTACCGTTTTATTTCCGTTCTTGTGCCAGTGTTGTTTCCTTCATCATTTCTGTATCTCACGAGGCTCTTTTGGTATGCTTTTCCCATGTCCAAGCCACTCCTATCAGAAGCTACAGGTGAAAACTTGACTGGTCCTTAAGTTTTGCACACCAGTGTATATAGGGTGTCCATAAAATCCTTGTCCACTTTAACACTTCTACACACAGTAGGTTCAATAAGAGATAAAAACAATCTGTGAAATGCATTGGAAAAGTACAGGATGGACAAAATAATAGAAAGATCTGTGATAAGAATTACAGGTATGGATTAACATGGTGTTGGGCCACTTTTAGCTTTTAAAACTGACTATATTCTCCGTGGAATAGATTCAAATAAATTTAGAATTAGTCTTAAGAGGAACATTGGACACTGACTCGATAACTTTAACTGTGGTGATTGTTCAAGCAATGGGAGAAGCTTAGCATCAGTTTCATGCACCTTAAACCAAGATTGTATGCTTTTAGCGAAACATGGCACCCTTTGTGAAGACAAATTTTGCGCCACAGGGGGAACCTGGTCACTGAGAAAATTAAGGTAATCAGTCGCAGCGATTTTGTTCAGGATGATGACAAGCGCTAATGCCAAGCCCATACTCACCAGATGTGAGCCCCTGGGGGTATGCCTTTAAATGTTGCATTACTTTCTAAATGGTTCTTTAATTTGGAATCTAATGTACAGGCGAAATTTATTAATCCTCTGAATACTTCTGGATATTTAGAATCGTCTTTTTCATCATGTCCATGTAAAGGAATTTCAAAGTGTCTACAAAATTTAATGCAGTCTATTATTTTAGATAATACATCATGATTCTTGGTAACTTTTCTATTATGTTTGGAGATAGAACGTCTGTAGGCCTCACTAAGCTGTTCTTTAATATTTACGCTTCCTAAAAGTGGTAGTGAAATCACATTATCAATATGTTTCTTCGAACTCTCATGTCTTAGAGTTGTTTCTTTCATTCTGTTTATGTTTGTAAAGCCACTTTTTGTCCACGTTAAGTCACCTCCGAACAGTAAACATGGAAAACAAAACAACGAATTTTTAACTTCACAGCCATAAGCACTGCGAAAGCAAAAATAAGAGTAGGAGTGTGTTATAGGCTTAATGACTCGAATATGTACAATGAACAATTGTACAGAGAAACAGAGTGGGCTAGTAAATCGGAATGTCTTATAATGGGGGATTTTAACTTCCCAGATATTGACTGGAACTTGTGGGTTGGTCACTCACACACTAGTCAGACTTTTGTGGATTTATTGGATGATTGTTTTCTGCAGCAGCATGTTCGAGAGGCAACCAAAGAAAGTAATACTCTTGATCTGGTTATCAGCAGTGATCATTCATGTATTAGGAATTTGCAGATAAAAGACCCACTAGGTGGCAGTGATCACAGTGTACTGACGTGGGATTTACTTAAAGATTTAATTACCATCAGGGGTAAAGGAAAGGGTTTTTGTTTCAGTAAAGGCGAGTACAGTGGTCTCCGACAGTTTTTAGTTTCTGTACAGTGGGATCAACTGACGATGTTACCAACAGTAAATTCTAAGTGGGAAGTATTCAAGGAATTAATCGTGGAAGCTACTAAAAGGTTCATACCTATTAAGAAATATTGTTCAAGGTTTAGGCCTAAATGGTTGTCAAATGAACTAATGAGACTCGTAACAGAGAAGAAAAATGCATGGGATGCATATAAATTATCAAGCGACTCAGAAGCCTATGGCAGATATAAGCTAATCTGTAATCAGGTAACAAAGGAGGTTCGGCAGGCGAAGGTAGAGTACGAGAAATCCTTGGCAAAAGATGCTAAGAAAAACAGCAAGGATTTCTTTACTTATATAAACTCTAAAAGGAAGGGGATGAATCTGATTGGTCCACTTGACATCGGTGGTTCGACTGTTGATGATCCTGCTCAGATAGCAAACAAATTGAATGAGTATTTTGCATCTACATTCACACGTGAGGAATTATTAAGGTTTGAAAATGGCAGAAGGTTATCAAATTGTAGCAGGATACTTAATGATTTTGTAATAACTGAGAGCAAACTGGAAGAGAAATTGTTGAAGTTAAACGTAAGAAAAGCACCTGGGGTGGATGGGATCTATCCAGTTATATTAAAGGAGGCGGCAAAGCAACTAAGCAAATCCTTAGCCATAATTATGAGAGCATCCTTGGACTCAGGGGAGGTTCACACGGACTGGAGATGTGCAAATGTATCCCCAATTCACAAAGGGGGATCGAAGGGTGACACGAGTAATTACAGACCAGTTAGTTTAACTTCTGTTCCGGGTAAAATAATGGAGTCGCTGGTTAAAGATGCATTGCAGGATCATCTAGATAAGACTGCAGCAATAATTCAGACACAGCATGGGTTTGTTAAGGGAAAGTCTTGTCTGACAAATTTGATAGGATATTATGATGTGGTTACAAAGGAACTGGATGCAAAAAATAATTTTGATATCATATATTTGGATTTCAGGAAAGCTTTTGACACTGTTGCGCATGGAAGACTATTGTACAAATTGGAGCAGAATGGCATTAAGGGTAAGTTGCTACAATGGATAAAAGGAGGTTAAGTGCGAGAAGACAGAGGGTGGTAATCAATGAGTGCTGCTCTTCTTGGACTGATGTTATTAGTGGAGTCCTACAGGATTCGGTGTTAGGTCCACTGTTGTTTTGTATATTTATCAATGATATTGATGAAGGTATATCAGGCTTAATGTCGAAGTTTGCAGATGATACAAAGTTTGGCAGGGTTGTTAATGACAGTAATGGCAGTGTGCTACTGCAAGAGGATCTAGATAATTTGGGCAGATGGGCTAAGAAGTGGCAACTGAAGTTTAACCTTGACAAATGCAAAGTACTGCATATGGGTAGAAGTAACCCCAGAGAAATGTACCAACTGTGTGGTACTACACTTAAGGTGGTAGAAAATGAAAAAGACCTGGGAGTGCGGGCAGATATGAAGTTTTCAGAGCAATGAAAAAGATATGAAAAAGTGCAGGCAGATATGAAGTTTTCGGAGCAATGCAGACAGGCTGCCAGGGCAGGTCATGGGGTTTTGTCAATGATATATAGGAATTTTGCTAGCAGGGAAAAGGAGGTGATTATCCCTCTGTATAAGGCAATGGTCAGGCCACGCCTTGAGTACTGCGGACAGGACTGGAGGCCTGATTTTAGGAAGGATGTAGATTTACTTGAGCGTGTACAGAGAAGGGCAACAAGATTGGTGAGGGGAATGAAGGGATCCTCTTACCAAGAGAGGCTTAAGTTCTGCAAATTGTAGTGGCTGGAGACTAGGCACCTGCGCGGTGATCTGATTGAGGTATATAAGGCCTTGAATGGGTTGAGCACACTGAATTCTGATGGGATCCTTCCACTTGTTCAGATTAACGAACCTAAGGGGGCATAAATTCAAATTAAGAAAAGACAGATGTAGAATAGATGTGCGGAAATTTGTCTTTAGCCAGCGCGTGGTTAATTGCTGGAACAAACTTCCATCCGTCGTTGTGGAAGTTGATAGGTTGAATAAATTTAAGGAGGAACTGGACAGGCATTTGGAGGGAATGGTGTGATTTTTTTTTTTTTTTTTGTTGGCTGATGCTGCATAAGCTCATACATTTGCTTTCTTGCATCACATGCCACTACTACTACTACTACTACTACTACAAAGCCAACTATGAAAAATATTTTCATTTATAGCCTTTTCCCTTGCCCATACAAGTATTGTATGCCTCAAGACGCCCAATACTTTTGCCACAGCCTGTATATTTAGGACTTTGTCACTCCGTCGGAGATAGCTGCGTTTCGCTTTAGTTTTTCGCCCATGCAATCAACATCGCCCCAGGGGATGCGGCCGCTGTAATATTACAGCGTTTAGTCAGTCAATGACGTCAGGTCGTTCTCCTGTGTGCGGGGAAGCGCCGAACACGTAATATCCCCAAGAACGGTGAAGGCAGAAGGCGACTGTGGTCAGCAGTAGGAAAATTAGCAGAACAAGTGACATGTTTCCTCGCTTAATCAGAATCCTATAAACACATTAACTGTCATTTCGATATTCCGTACATGGTACTGTATCAATTTATTTCTGACAACTCGCTGAAAACGACGGAAACTGCCCTATACAAATATCATATTTCTTTCTCCAGATAACATTTCATTTTTTAGTAGTCTCTAGTCGCAATAAGTGACAGGTCCTAAGGTTTATTCTTTTCCCCACATTATTGACTCGCGAAACCAGAACAGGTCATGGGAAACACATGAGGGGGACGCAGAGGTATATATTTAAAAAGGGGAAAGCAAGAAGACACATACTTTTTGGGTGAAGCTGAATGACAGACCAGTGAGAGATTTGAAAGATTTTTTTGTGGTTTTGTGAGTAAAGAACAGAAGAAAAGAATCAATCGGCAGGAAGAAGACAGAAAAGAGAAAAATGAATTTCTGGACAAGAAATACGGCCCCAGAGGCGGCGCGGAGTTTTTCGGGCAAGTCAACCCTTGTTTCTTAAGGACAAACTATAATAAATTGCCCCGAAGTCGAACCTACCTTCTACGCTTGTTTTAATACGTTTATAAGACATCTCAGGCAATTGTTGTATCAATTTCTAATACTCAGTTTTAACAGATAATGTAACTTTTTTTTTTTTTTTTTTTTATGAAAACCCCAAACACGAAAGGTATCAAAACCTATAGTACTTAGTACCATGCATGGGATGGAGGAGAAGTATGGGGGGAGGGGGATGCCGGAAACTTTGCTCTAGAGACTAAATATGGGTTTCACCACTTCAAGGCTCCAAAAAGCAACTTATTATTATTATTATTATTATTATTATTATTATTATTAGCCATATGGTGCAAGGAAGCTTGAGGCTTATGCTGCACCAGCCAAAAAAAAAAAATTCCCGAGTTACCCTGAGAGAGAGAGAGAGAAGTCAAAAGGAATCACCAAGAAAGAGAAGAATGATGATATCCAGCTCAGGACCCTGGGTGTGCCAAGCCCATACTCACCAGATGTGAGCAACTTATCAACCTAATTGCTAAAACACAAATTATAACTATTAAATCGACACATTTTGTTACACTGCCATTAGAATATTAGTATGTTATGACAGGCACCAATCATTTTGATACCTATAAGACTGACAAGCAAAATGCCAACATGAAGAACCCTATTATCCAGTTATAACAACAGCAGTAATGTTTTAACCTGCTATCTAGTTGTATCTAATCTGCCTGATACAAGTGTCACACGAATCATGATATATTTTGTCTAATAATCTGCTGTACAATTTAGTATTTTAATAAACCTTGTTTTGTTTGTTTACCCTTTTGCGTCTGGACCATTCTTTCTAGTTACGCATAATTGACTGAAGAAGTTCTGTAAAAGAACCATAGTTAATGCGGTGCTTTGGAGCTCAATCACTTAGAAAGGAGCTCAAAGTATAATCACAACGCGATCCTTGATGCTGCGAGCTTACCCACAGTGACATTCTAAGTAAGTCTTGAGGGCACAGGATTTATTGTCCTAATTTAAACTGCTAGTCAATCATATGAAACCCAGGTTTTCTGGATACACATGGTAGCGTGTGGACTTGCTGGAGGCTAAGTGATCCACGAGTACTTTGTTTGGCAAGCACACTCTAGAGCAAAGTTTCCGGCATCCCCCCAATACTTCTCCTTCAACCCATGCACGGTACTACGTACTATAGGTTTTGATACCTTTTGTGTTTGGGGTTTTCATAAAAAAAAAAAAAAAAAAAAAAAAAAACACATTACAAAAAAAAAAAAAAAATTAAATACATTAACCCGTATTTGTGTCTATAAATTGCGTATGTTCTATGGTTGATTTGCCTGTTTTGCTGGACGAAAAAACCCCAGTAACTGCTGAATAAAACCTTGCTATCTACACCTGAGACCAACTAACTCAGCCACGGAGTGAAAAAAACCCATTAAGGTTCCTCGCGTCATCGACGGGATTCGAACCCAGGCCTTTTCCACACGATGTGGGGTGGACGGTAACGATACCATTGTGCTACCCGCGCAAAAACACATTACAACAAAAAGACCTGTGGAACACAACTTTTCCTTTGGTACAATTCAGTTTTAAAACTGCAAATATGTTTCTTATTATTACTAATTCCTCACTGAGAAATTTGAATCTTTGGTGTGGGGCAGCCTTCTCTTTTAATCGCATTTTTTTTCTTGAAGAGATAATTGTAAAAAACTAAGTTGCTGAAGTTTATTCACTGTCACAAGATTTACTTCATGGGGAAGCATGGAAGCCATGATCGAATTAAATTCCACAAAATCCTGTGTCGTAAAAATAATGTTTTACTGACACATGACCTCATAATATAACTTCAACTTCCACGTTCAAGCTCAATTCGCAATTAAGCTGTAATCACAAAGTTGCACTGTTGAATGTTGAGTATTGACTTAACACTGATGTTATTTAGTTACTTAATGGGAATTCCGGCGAATAACAAAAAAAAAAAAAAAGACATCGACATTGTGCCTACACACCCATCATGGCGCGCGCTTTACAGTGACTTTGATTCGTTTCACCTGTAAAATATGTATATTGGCAAGTTGCCTATATGCTGGTTACCAATGGCAACTAACTCTCAGATATTCACTGGAATGCAAAATGTGTCACTGCCTGGCGCACATTGAGGCCTACGATTAATTAAACTTCAAAGTTGGAAACGATTTCGTATTTTTATCCGTTTATTATTGAAATGATTACTGTAAATAGAGGATTTTTTTAATTTTATGTGAACCCCAAACACGAGAGGTATTAGAACCTATAGTACTTAGTACCGCGCTTGGGTTGAAGGTTGAGAAGACGAAAGAAGATATTTGTTGACATTGGACTTGAACTTCTGTAGATTGTAATTTTCAGGAAATACGTATTAAGGAATGTTGTTACAGAAAACGGCAGTTGAATGAATAAATGAGGAAGATGAAAAGTTGGTTCTGTGGGTTTGAAGTTGGACAGTAAATGGATGTTGGCTGGTGGCGGCACGTGTTCGAACTGTTTTGAAACAGAGAGCAGGAATTATAGAAGCCAATTCAGAAGAACAGTGCCCATGGAAGTATCTGTAGAAGAGGCATGCAGCAGAAACAGTGCGTCTATGAGAAAGTGAGTGGAGAGACTCTGTTAGAGATGAATCATTAATTAACCTAACCGCCCTCTTCTGAATGGAATCAAGAAGCCTGAAAGAGGTTTTGGGGGCACCACCCCAGATATGGGAACAATATTCCATGGCAGGGCGGATTTGCGATTTATACAGAGTGAGCAGTTGTTTGGAAGAAAAGTAACGCCGAGAGCGAAAGAGAAAACCAAGTTTTTTAGATGCAGAGGAAGCAATATTTGTAATGTGCTTGTGCCAAGAGAGATTAGAAGTCAGGGTAATCCCAAAACAGATATATCATTTTGCCTAGAAATCGGAGTGTCACTAAAGATAAGCATAGGAGCAGAAGAATCCTTTTTGCGAGATATAAGACAAGACTGTGTTTTAGAAGGGTTGAAATCAAATAAGTTGTCTTTGCCCCACTGGAGAATTACGTGAAGATCGGCATTTAAGGAATTGGTAGCAGATTTTCGAGAAGTTTAAGCTGATTCAACAGGACAAGGTTTCTCAAAATGGAAAGTTGAATGCAATGTGCTGTCATCGGCAAAACTATGGATAGGATTTCCAGTCAATGGAAGAAGGTCATTAATATACAAGAGGAGAAGAGTGGGGAAAGAACTGAACCTTGGGGGACACCGGCATTAGTGGAGCAGGTAGAAGACAGAGAGCCATCTACCATCACCCTCAGTGAGCGATCAGAGAGAAAACTGGATAACCAATTACTAAAAACAGTTGGCAAACCATAAGATGGAAGCTTGTTTAGAAGACTTTATGCCAAACATGATCAAAAGCCTTTGAAATGTTAAGAGCAACTACTTGTGTTTCACCGAACTTTTCCATTGAATTAGTCCATAAATGGGGAACATAAGCCAGATTATCACCAGTGGATCGACACTGACGGAATCCATACTGGCGATCATTGATCAGACGGAAGGTTTCTAGGTAGTTTAAGAGTTGGCGGTTAATTGATTTCTCCATTACTTTAGAAAGAGTAGAAGTAATTGCAATGGGACGATAATTGGATGGGAGGGATTTGTCACCCTTTTTAGGAACTGGCTGGATATCAGCAAATTTCCAAGCAGAAGGAAAAACACCTTTGGAATAAGAAAGTGAAAAAAGGCCGAAAAGAATAGGAGTAAGTTCGGGAGCACAGGCTTTGAGACAAGTGGAGAAATACCATCAGGACCTGCAGCTTTCTTAGCATCAAGATTCATCAAAATCCTTCTGATATCCTTTTGACGGAAGACCACAGGAGGCATTGAATGGAGGGTGTTGGGAATGGTGGGAGGTGTTTTACCAAGATCATTAATACATGAGTCGGAAAATAAAATGGGAAGCTAGCAGGTCCGCTTTATCCTTGGCTGAAGCGACAACAGAACCATCTGGTTTGGACAGAGGTGGGAGTAGAGATGGGCAAAAGTTGCGGCCAATAGCTTTTGGCAAGAGACCAGAATGCTCGGCTACCATTAGGGCAAGAAGCAAGTTTTCTACTCTTAGCCTGTTCAAACTCTAGTTTGCACTGATTAATAACTGCTTTACAATTGTTGCGAGCTTTGGTGTAGGCAGAAAATGAAACTAAAGAATTAGAAACAAGCCAATTACGATATGCAACATACTTCTCTTGGACAGCCTTAGCACATTTATTGGAAAATCAAGGTTTAGATAAAGGACGAGATTTTAAAATGGAGTGTGGGATAGAGGATTCCATTCCTGCAAGAATAATTTCACTGACACGATCTGAGCATACATTGACATCAGAAGTTTTGAAACAGTAATCCGACCAAGGAAAAGAAGAAAAGAAGTGTGGTAAGTCATCCCATTTTGCATTCTTGTAATGCCAAACAACACGAGATTGGGAATAGCCATGAGATAAAGGTTCCATTGGAGAAGAGACAATCACCAAGTTGTGATCTGAAGTGCCTAAAGGACCTCTCACTTCGACCGTGTACTTAGAAGGGTTGTTTGTGAGAAAAAGATCAAGGGTATTGGCTGTATGATTAGGATTGTCCAGTATTCTCGTAGGTAAATGAACAATCTGTGCTAGGTCATTAGTAATTGCAAAAGCCTCCGCATGTCGACCTGCTGGGTCAGTGTGACTAGAAAACGGAAGCCAGCTGGAGTTGTGAACATTAAAATCACCAAGGAAAATTACCTCACTCTTAGGAAAGTTGGACTGGAGAAAGTCAAGTTGCAAAGAGAGGAAGTCAAAGAGCTCCAAGTGATTAGTGGAGTTGGGAGAACGGAAAAGACAACAGATGAATTTGACACAATGAGGTAGAGGGATTTTAAGCCAGAGAAGATCAAAGAGAGAAGATTCCAAATTGCCAAGTCTCTGACAGGGAAATCAGAATGGACATATGCACAAGTACCACCTTTGAGGCGAAAGGAATCATACAGCGAATAATTTATGCATCTGAGTTGAGCAGTAGTTGAATCAACTGATAACTGAGATTCTGTCAGAAAAAGTACATGGGGTTTGGCAGACTGCAAGTGGAAATGGACATCGTTGAGATTAGAATTGAGACCACGTATATTTGTGAAATGAATTAGGAAGTCCTTGGGAGGTTTAGATCTTTTCGCAGATAAGCGTGCTCTATTAGTTTGACAATTCATGGTGTATTCAATAGTAAGAAAAAGTAGATGGGACATGCTGTATGAAGTAATAAAATTTTTGGATATGGCGTACATGTGGTAAGGATATACCCAGATCCTTGACATAACGTGGCCTCGACAATGCTCCCCGCATGCACACACTACTCGGACTCCCTCCAGTCACTAACTGGCAGAATAGAGGTAGCAAGATTATACACTAGCTGATCCGGAAGCCTCCTAGAGAGTTACCAATAGGTTCGGTCCGGTGTACTAATGTAAGGAATATTGGATCTCGCCACGACGTTCATCATAACCTCAAAAGTCATCAATCATACTGCATGATGGAAGAGATAGGGAAGGGTTGACCGGAATGTGCATACCATCAGGGGTAAAGGAAAGGGTTTTGCTTCCGTAAAGGCGAGTACAGTGGTCTCCGACAGTTTTTAAATTCTGTACAGTGGAATCAACTGATGATGTTACCAACAGTAAATTCTAAGTGGGAAGCATTCAAGGAATTAATCGTGGATGCTACTAAAAGTTTCATACCTATTAAGAAATATTGTTCAAGGTTTAGGCCTAAATGGTTGTCAAATGAACTAATGAGACTCGTAACAGAGAAGAAAAATGCATGGGATGCATACAAATTAACACGTGACACAGAGGCCTATGATAGCTACCAGTTGATCTGTAACCAAGTTACAAAGGAGGTTAGGCAGGCGAAGGCAGATTACGAGAAATCCTTGGCAAAAGATGCTAAGAAAAACAGCAAGGATTTCTTTACTTATATAAACTCTAAAAGGAAGGGGATGAATCTGATTGGTCCACTTGACATCGATGGTTCGACTGTTGATGATCCTGCTCAGATAGCAAACAAATTGAATGAGTATTTTGCATCTTCATTCACACGTGAGGAATTATTAAGGTTTGAAAATGGCAGAAGGTTATCAAATTGTAGCAGGGTACTTAATGATTTTGTAATAACTGAGAGCAAAGTGGAAGAGAAACTGTTGAACTTAAACGTAAGAAAAGCACCTGGGGTGGATGGGATCTATCCAGTTATATTAAAGGAGGCGGCAAAGCAACTAAGCAAACCGTTTGCCATAATTATGAGAGCATCCTTGGACTCAGGGGAGGTTCCCACGGACTGGAGATGTGCAAATGTATCCCAAATTCACAAAAGGGAATCGAAGGGTGAGATGGGTAATTACAGACCAGTTAGTTTAACTTCTGTTCCGGGTAAAATAATGGAGTTGCTGGTTAAAGATGCATTGCAGGATCATCTAGACAAGACTGCAGCAATAATTCAGACACAGCATGGGTTTGTTAAGGAAAAGTCTTGTCTGACAAATTTGATAGGATATTATGATGTGATTACAAAGGAACTGGATGCAAAAAATAATTTTGATATCATATATTTGGATATCAGGAAAGCTTTTGACACTGTTGCGCATGGAAGACTATTGCACAAATTGGAGCAGAATAGTATTAAGGGTAAGTTGCTACAATGGATAAAAGGATGGTTAAGTGGGAGAAGACAGAGGGTAGTAATCAATGGGTGCTGCTCTTCTTGGACTAATGTTATTAGTGGAGTCCCACAGGTTCGGTGTTGGGTCCACTGTTGTTTTGTATATTTATCAATGATATTGATGAAGGAATATCAGGCTTAGTGTCGAAGTTTGCAGATGATACAAAGGTTGGCAGGGTTGTTAATGACAGTAATGGCGGTGTGCTACTGCAAAAGGATCTAGATAATTTGGGCAGATGGACTGAGAAGTGGCAACTGAAGTTTAACCTTGACAAAGTACTGCATATCTGTAGAAGTAACCCCAGAGAAACATACCAACTGTGTGGTACTACACTTAAGGTGGTAGAAAATGAAAAAGACCTGGGAGTAATTGTGCAGGCAGATATGAAGTTTTCTGAGCAATGCAGACAGGCTGCCAGGGCAGGTCATGGGGTTTTGTCAATGATATATAGGAATTTTGCTAGCAGGGAAAAGGAGGTGATTATCCCTCTGTATAAGGCAATGGTCACGCCACGCCTTGAGTACTGCGTACAGGTCTGGAGGCCTCATTTTAGAAAGGATGTAGATTTACTTGAGCGTGTACAGAGAAGGGCAACAAGATTAGTGAGGGGAATGAAGGGATTCTCTTATCAAGAGAGGCTTAAGTTCTGCAAATTGCAGTGGTTGGAGACTAGGCACGTGCGCGGTGATCTGATTGAGTTGTATAAGGCCTTGAATGGGTTCAGCACGCTGAATTCTGATGGGATCCTTCCACTTGTTCAGATTGCGAACCTAAGGGGGCATAAATTCAAATTAAGAAAAGAGAGATGTAGATTGGATGTGCGGAAATTTGCCTTTAGCCAGCGGGTGGTTAATTGCTGGAACAAACTTCCATCTGTCGTTGTGGAAGTTGATAGGTTGAATAAATTTAAGGAGGAACTGGACAGGCAGTTGGAGGGAATGGTGTGATTTTTTTTTTTTTTTTGGCTGCTGCTGCATAAACTCATACATTTGCTTTCTTGCATCACATGCCACTACTACTGCTACTACTACTACTACTACTATATGCTCAGTAGCGTAGCTACCGTTTTTCGGGCCCGGAGGCAAAGAGGATGTTTGGGACCCTACTTAATTTATAAAAATTGCAAAAAGAGGAGACAGCTAAAGAAGCCTGGCCCCTAAAGTTCCCGGGACAGGAGGCAATTGCCTTGCCTGCCTACATGATAGCTACGCCACTGCATATGCTGGTTCTGTAAATAAAAATATTCATTGCGTTGCATCACAAAATTTCATATAACTCCGTTCACTGTATATCTAGATTTAAAACTAGATATACAGTGAATCTAAAGTTTGGGGTGGTGCAGTGCCTATGGACGAGCCGCCCCTGCTGCTGATATACTTGCACGATGGTAGGTAGGAAAGAGCACTGGGCTTATCTCCTTAACTCGCTGTCTCGGAGATAATCACATTGCTCTAAATTACATCCAAAAAAAAAAAAAAAAAGTTAAATATTCAGGCGACCTGAATATTTAAATTTATATGGCGTGCTGTGCTTGTGTTATGTCTGTTAATTGCATGTGTTCTATGGTCGATTTGTGTGTTTTGCTGGAAAAAATCCAAGTTTCTTGGGGGAAAAACCTTGCTAACTATGTCTGAGACCGACTAACTCAGGCACGGAGTGAAAAAAAGTATAGTAAAAAAAAATGAAACTTTCTCGCTTCATTGACTAGATTTGGACCTGGACTTTTTCCACCTGGTGGTGGGAGGACAGCGACACTACCACTGTGTTACTTGTGCAGACCACCAACAATTATACTTTGCTGGAAGCCCATCATTTTGCAATATCTTCTTTTCTTATCTAGCCTACATTTCCTGCTGTTTGTGTTAAATCCAAAGCTGTGAGTTGTCAGTGTCTGTGTCTGTAAAATGCATGTATTCTATGATCGATTTGCTTTTTGCCCTGTGGCATTCACTTATAAAACGAAACACCTTAGCTTCTGGAAGCTATGTAATCCTCGCCTGCGATCAACTAAGCCACGTTTAAAAAAAAGCCCATAATTTTTTTTTTTTTGCTTCGTTCTCTGGATTCAAACTCCACCCTTTTCCACCCGTTGTGGGAAAAAAAGTAATTTTATCAAATGCCTATGCGCTAGGTCCATATGCCAGCTTTCATACACCAAAGCTGATTGTATTCACCTGGGCGACCTTTTATTTTCATGGTACTGTACACTGTGCTAATGAATTAACTATACAGTCTGGGTTTATACTGCAAATGGTGATAGGCTCCAATTATTATTTTATTTTATACAGTGAAACTTCTAACGGACACCTCTCTTTAACGGACATCTCTCTACAACGGACATTTTCAAATTCCCCAACTCACCTCCATTGGTTTTAAGGTATTTTCAGCTTCTGTCTAGCGGACATTCTCTGTAACGGACGCGGACAGGCAATCTGCACTGTTTCGTTTAGATTAGCACTTAATTTGATCTCCCCATAACGGACTGCGGGAGAGCTCAAGGCCCTTTTTCTAGGAACTTTTCTTCCACGTATTGCCTCAATCTATTTTCTGTTTCCGATTCTCTGAATTTTATCAAGGTTTACGTCGCGGTTGTAAACCCTTTTTCAAGAATTTTTAAGGCACGTGTAAAACGTCTGATGAATTCGGTGTGTGCAGGGGGGAGAAGATATGGTCGGCCTTTCGTCTTTTCAGTTTCAGTTTTCAGTTTTGTTCAGTGTCGTGTGAAGTGCACAATGTCTTCTCGTAAACATTTAACTTTAAAAGATAAAGTCGAACTCATTAATGCGTATGATCGGCAAAAAAATAGTGTTCGCAATCTCGCTGCAAAATTCAAAATCGGGAAGACGCAGGTAAGCGACATCCTAAAAAAAAAAAAAAAAAATGAACTGCTCAAACAATTTTGGCAACACGGAAATGATCACGTTCAAAAATCATTCCCGAAAACTGTTGGACTTCAAATTGACAATGTTACGTATGAGTGGTTTTGTCGCGCACGTGCTAAAAAAATTCCCATTAATGGGCCTATTATTAGGGAAAAGGCTTTGGAGGTTGCGAAATCTATGGGAGTAAATGAGTTCAAAGCTTCTGTGGGATGGCTAGACAAGTTCAAAATTCGGCATAAAATTTCTTGGAAAACCGTAAGTGGTGAAGGTGGATCTGTTGATACTGGGGTTGTAACAGAATGGACCGTCAAATTGGAAGAGTTATGTCGTGATTTTGAAGCTAAGGATATTTACAACTGTGACGAAACAGGATTGTTTTTTTAAAGCTCTTCCTGAAAAAACAATGAGTCTAAAAAACGAAAAGTGCCAGGGCGGAAAAATTTCTAAGGAACGCTTGACTGTACTATTGTGTACAAATATGTTGGGAGACTTTGAACAACCTCTTGTTATAGGAAAACCACAAAATCCTCGTTGTTTCAAGGGCATAAAGTTGAATCTTTTGAATGTTGACTGGAAGTCTAATAAAAAAGCGTGGATGATACGAGATATCATGAGCGAATGGATAAGTCACTTTAACCAAAACATGATTCGTCAAAACAGAAAAATTATTCTTTTCATGGATAATGCTGCATCTCACCCGCACATTGAATTGTCCAACATTCAAATCGTTTTTCTGCCACCAAACACATCTGCAGAGTGTCAGCCCTTGGATCAAGGGATAATAAAAAATTTTAAACTTCACTACAGAAAACGTGTTTTAAGACATCTCATTGCAAACATGAACGATGTAACATGTGCGAGTGACCCTGCAAAGAAAATCAGCATCCTAGATGCGATTCAGTGGATTTCCTCTTCAGTAAACGCAATTAGAAAAGAAACTGTCGTGAACTGTTTTGTAAAGTCTGGCTTCTCAAACGCAAAAATTGAAGTTGTGAACAGCAATGTGGAGCACCAAGAACAACAAGAACTTCAACATCTATTGATAATGTATGATACTTCAGCTACAAGTGACCCTGGCTACAAAGATATAGACTCGAGCCTCACTACAGAAGATGGTGCTCTAGATATCAACGACATTATCATCGATATTTTTCAAGAAGTTGCCCATGAGGATGAAGAAATGGAAGGAGGTCATTCTGTCGAAGAACATATTAACCACAAACCACCGATGAAAATAGAAGAAGCGCTCATACAAATCAATCGTTTAAAAATGTTTTTCGCCGCTGAAGAAGATACTGAAGGACTTTCGATGGTTTCTTCACTCCAAACAAATGTTGAAAACAAAATTATCAGCCGGAAGAAGGTGCAGAAGAAAATAAATGATTACTGTATGTATTTTTCTTAAGATAAAGTCATAATATGCATAGCACAATTGTATGTATATTATTTACAAAAATATTGTGCAAAATCTGTATATATTTTAATTTAATTTTACATTAAACGTTTAACGATTTTTCTTTCTTTTTTTTTTTTCTCCCTCAGACTTCTTGTTAGCGGACACTTCTCTCTAACGGACAAATTTTTGTTCCCCATGGGTGTCCGTTAAAGGGAAGTTTCACTATATTTTATTTATTTTTTGTTTCGTAATTATTATACGAATATCTGTCATCAGTAGGCAGCACTGTTGTCATTGACCATCATATTCTGTATCTAATACAATCGTAGCTGTGCTAGTCAAAGGAGAAAGTATTATAAGGAGTAATGTTTCAAGAAATTCATAGTGAAGGAATTAGCTGTTTATATAACAGATATGCTTCTTTTCTTAATTTCATGTTAATCGATTTTTAATGCTACTGATCATGATTAGTAAAAGTCAAGTTTTGAATATATTCAAACTAATCTCGAAACATGTGCAAATACACCGGTGTCGAAATTTATCCTTAAGTGCTCCTTCGCCTGCAAATTTTGAAAATCCACTGACGAACTGCTTTAGTCGTCCTTTGAACGAAAACAGTCAAACTCGTGTGTTTGATTATCTGTTTCGTACTCAACATTTTTGGTCTGAAACTAATGAATTTAACCACAGGAATCGTTATTTGGTAACGTCATCAAAACATTCAGTGCTCTTTATTCGACCTTACCGGGCTTTACCAGATAGCTTGCCGTTTGAAGAATGTGAAAATGTTCCAAAAGATGTTAAGCTTTATTCTAACGAAAGGGCTGGTTTTTTTAGGCTATTAACGGGTTTTGGCATCGTGCAGTTGTTTTTTTGGTTGTATTTAACTCACTTTTCATATACCAACTTACGGGATGTGGATTCTGGTGAACCAACCACCGAAGCTGGCAACACTAAGCCGTTTTGGAGGAGAATCAACCTTGGAGCAAACAAATATCGTTACGGAATTAGTACCCTGTGTCTTACTGTTGGTAAGTGTTTCTAGATGAACCAGGTAGTTTGTGATATGTGAGGCATATCACATGAAAGACTTCAGAATATTTTAATTGAACTTGGCGTTGGAATTTTTTGTGTATCAGATACCCAAGCCATAGTGTGCTAGTTATATAAAACAGTTTTATCATAGATGCCACCCCAGGGGCTTACATCTGGTGAATATGGGCTTGGCACACCCAGGGTCCTGAGCATGCATGATCTATGTGTATTGAACAGTTTAACTGTTATGCTGCTACAAATAGTGCATGGCCCAGTGTTAGTTGTTTTACTGGCATATTTGCTGCAATAAAAGAGAAGAATATGATCATTCTTCTCTTCTTGGTGATTCCCTTCTACTTCTGACTCTCTCTCTCTCTCAGGGTAATTCAGAAATTTTTTTTTTGGCTGGTGCAGCATAAGCCTCAGGCTTCCTTGCACCATATGGCTAATAATGTAATACAAGTCTACACAAGTGGACTAAAAAATCCACAGTAACTCAATGAAAAAACCTCTAGTCCTTCCACACGAGATTGGCTGACTACAACTCCCAAAAGAAGATATTTTTTGAGAATGTCTGTAATTTTCCAACCGGATTCAAACATAGAACTCCCCAAAAGAGTGACCAGTGGTGAAACCACCTGCGATGAAGCATGCCGGATCTACGTGCACTGAACAGTTGAACCTTTGTGCTGCTACAAATAGTGCATGGCCCAGTGTTAGTTGTTTTACTGGTATATTTGCTGCAATAAAAATAGTTACAATGAAGTTGTTAACTCCTGTCTGGCTGTATAGACTATAAATGGAACATATTGGTCCCTAAGTAATGTCTCTTTGGCCATAAAATTATAAAGACAACAAAGTTGAAATTTATATCATTTATTAAACAACAATTCTGTGTATCCACCTTGTTTATTAATACATTTTTACCATTTTTCTTTTCAACTCATATGAACTGTGGCAAAAGGATGCACCCTATTGTTGAAGCCAGCCTGTCACTGTTTCAGCTTTTCATTGCTCAAAAACTGTTTTCCACAATGATATCCCTTCATATGTCCAGATAGAAGAAAATGAGATGTAGCCAAGTATGGACTATGTATAGGATGAGGCAAAACTTGCCATTCTAGGCATGCAGTTGTCAGCTGAGTCTTATGGACTGCGTGTTGCCTGGTATTATCATGGTGTAATGTGCCCTGTTAAACTTAACAAGTGTTTGGCAATATCCCTCCTTATTAGTCTGACCAGTCTCTAAAAAATCAACCAAAATTGGAATGCCTCTGTTATTAATTGAGTACCCATTTGTTGTATGTTTTCTTATAATCATATGTCTAAAATAGTTAATACACTTCTGCTTGAACACTCTACTGCTTGCATCATTGCATATGCAGTTAATGTTCTGCCCTTTTAATAATTTTGTCCAAAATCTTGGTGTTTTCTTCAGTGCAGACTTTGGTCTTCTGTTCCTTTGGCTGGTTGCAAATGTTAGCGACTCCTTTAAAACAAGTAAGTAATCTACAGACATTGCTTATATCAGTGGTGTCTTTTGGTGTTCATTCCTCAATTTTTATGGATCTGGATAGCTGTCTTTTCCTGACTCAGAGGAATTCTGTCACTGACTGTTGGTGAAAACACAGTTTGAAGTCAAATTATCTGTTTGACTTCAGATCTGTAATAGATAAGACTTTTTTTTTATTTTGCTTGTCGTAATATCTATACTAGCAATATATAAAACTTCATGATGCTAACTCAGTTACAAAAAATTCCATTGCCCAATGGACAGATCCTTGTGCTATCTGGAAGGCTACTCTAGACACATGAAAATATTTATTGAACTGGGCTCTGAATGTTTTGATTGGTGACCATCATAAACGTATTTGATGGTAATCAAGCTGATTTTATTAACAGATCTGAAAATGAAACATACGCCTACCAGTTCGACCTGGAAAGAAGTTAACAGCCAAATCAGCTGAAAAGGTGTTGACTGTTAGAAGGGGTGTATTCATGGGGGGCAGAGGGGCATATTCCCCCATTAACCATGCATATAAGTGTTCCTGGGTCTATCAAAAAAAAATACTGAAAAACCTGGTTGTCATGCCCCCTCTTGTGATGTGATACCTTGATATGGTGCAGACTGTCAGAAGAGATTCAATACTGTTTCATGTGCAAGGGTACAGTAATGAGGAACTTCTTTGAAAAGAGCATATCACAGGAGAGTACTGGTCTAACAAAATAAACCAGTCAAACCTGTGAAAAAGAAAAAGAAAATTGACATCAACAGATACAGATTACTTGCTAAAGGAGTACTCTTTCATCAGGATTTCGTAATGACTGCAACCACTGATTATGAATTTGAATTACTATTCTATTTTCTCCTTATTCCTGGTATTAATTCTGAGCACTGGGCTAGCAGTTGTTAGCTGACATGATAATAAGATCTCACAATCTATTTATCTGTACTTGCTCTTACTTATTGGTAAAGTTGCATAATTGTATTAACTGGCATAATTGAACAGCCAACTAACAATTTTATAATATTTTCTAAATTTTTCCACAATTAACTTCAGTGTGATTAATAACTGATTCTTTATATAATAATTATTTTTTTGAACAGTAGTCAGATTCAGTCAGACAAGAATTTATTCACCAGTGTTTCCAAAATATTTCTTAAGGCTGTCTGCAGTAAGTTGTTTTATCCGTAGACCTTGTATTATTCATTACTTGATTGATTTTTCTTCCCACTGGATATTGTGACGTCTTCCTTTGTAAATTTTCTTTAAATACTTTTCATGAATCATTTATCATCTATCTTTTCTCATTTTATAATATGTAACATACATGAGTACTCCTGAGGGTAATCTTTTCTTTTACTCGGTTTTGCTTTTCTTGGAGTTGAACCAAAGACTCACCGAATGAAACTAGAAAGATGTGCAATGCAACATTAGATGAAATGTAACGGCTTATTCTAATATAAACATACAGAAAATTGCTGATGTTTCACTTTTGATATTATATCAAACTTTCTTTGGTGCTGAAATATTGAAAGAGACTACAGAGAATTATTTCTGGTAAAATGAAGTTACAAATTGATGTCGTAGATATATCTATCACCGAAAATGCAGATTGTTGAATTTGGAGTGACAATCTGGTAGTCAGCAAGCTTATCATATTGCTGACACTGCAAAGAGGGCTTTTTTGAGTATCTTAGAACTGGGGGGGGGGGGAGCAGACTTTGTAGTTTCACCTCCAAATGTAACAAAGAGGTGATCATTAGAGCCCAGCTCTGAATAGCTTGTCAATATGAACAGCAACACAAGCTTTTCTTTCAATATATCTGTGGCATGTGCCTGTCAAACACCACATCCAACATGGATGTGCTGTTTAATTTTGGCCTTGGTATTGGACAGTTTTGGTTTTAGATAAGTTGATGCTGTTGTTCAATATGACCTGCAACATCAACCTGTTAACCTGCTTGCTTTTGGGTTAACGCCAGCAAGCGGATTGCATCATTTTGTGCTAATTATCTATTTAACACCTGGTGTTATAACTATGGATTCATGTTCAATTTACTTTACTGCATTGGTGCAGTAAAGTTCTTGCAATGGATTCTTGGAATCTTCCACTTTAAGGAGCATTTCCTCTACAGTCATTAAATTTTTAATATGAGATACTAGCCAAAGTATATGGTACTGCATAGGAAAATTCACTATCTGCTATATGCCTTGGTAGTCAGGGTTGCACAACTTTGTAAAGCACTCAGATAAATTGCTTTGAATATTTTCAAAATTATTTTAGTTTAAAACTTCTTGATAATTTTTATTTATCAAAAACTCAAACGTGAAGGTATTAGAACCTGCAGTACTTAGCACCATGCATGGGTTAAAGGTTGAGAGCATTGGGTGTGTGGTTATAATTGCCTGTATTCTTGTAGGTAAATGAACAAGTTGTGTAAGTCATTAGTAATCTTACATTATTAACACCTTGACCAGCTGTTCCATGTAACTAGAAAATTGAAGCCAGTTGGAGTTGTGAACTTTGACTTCACGAAGGAAAATTATTTCACTTTATTATTTATAGGAAAGTTAGATTAGAGAAAGTAAAGTTTCAAAGAAAAGAAATCAAAGTTCTAATTAGTATTAGCAGTGCCATATGATGCAAGAAAGCAAGCTTACATAGCATCAGAAAATAAAAATAAAAAAACCTTTTCCATTTCACCTATTCTTCTTCTTCTTTATCTTCGCCTTCTTCCCACGTTTATATGGGGTCGGCATTTCACCTATTCATTTTCTCCAAAACTTTGTCTAGTTCTCTTTTGAATCTATTTAAGCTATCAACTTCCACAACGACAGATGAAAGTTTGTTTCACCATTCAACCACTCGCTGGCTAAAGGAAAATTTCTGCACATCTATTTTGCAGCTGCCTTTCTTCAATTTAAATTCATGCCCCCTCAAGTGCATAATCTGAGCAAAAGCAAGAATTGCATCAGCATTGAGCTTGCTCAGATTATGCACTTGAGGGGTCATGAATTTAAATTGAAGAAAGGCAGCTGCAAAATAGAGTGCAGAAATTTGCCTTTAGCCAGCGAGTGGTTGAATGGTGAAACAAACTTTCATCTGTCGTTGTGGAAGTTGATAGCTTAAATAGATTCAAAAAAGAACTAGACAAAGTTTTGGAGAAAATGAATATGTGAAATGCCGACCCCATATAAACGTGGGAAGAAGGCGAAGATAAAGAAGAAGAAGAATAGGTGAAATGGAAAAGGTTTTTTTCCATTTCAATCTCGTTGCCCTTCTCTGTGTATCAGGCAAGATTTCCCCTTAAACCCATGCTGTGTCTGAACTATAACTGCAGTCTTGTCTAGATGATCCTGCATTGCTTCTTTTTCCAGTGACTCCATTACTTTCCCCTTTGTGAATTGGGGATACATTTGCACAGCTCCAGTCCATTGGGACCTCCCCTGAATCCAATGATGCTTTCATAATTATGGCTAAAGGTTTGCTTACTTCCTTTGCTGCCTCCCTTAATACAACTGGATAGATCCCATCCACCCCAAGTGCCTTTCTTATGTTTAAATTCAACAATTTCCCCTCCACTTTCCTCTCAGTAATTACAAAATCATCTAGCTCTCTATTAGAGTTTGATAAACTTCTGGCCTCCATTTCTCTATAGGATTCCTCTTTGTGAATGTAGATACAAAATATTCATTCAGTTTGTCAGCTACCTGAGTAGGATCAACAGTCGAACCATCGATATAAAGTGGACCAATCTGATTCATCTCCTTCCTTCTAGAGTTCACATAAGTAAAGAAGTCTTTGCTGTTTTTCTTTGCATCTTTTGCCAAAGATTTCTTCTAATCTGCCTTTGCCTTCCTAACCTCCTTTGTGACTTTATTACAGACTAGCTTATATCTACCATAGGCATCTATGTTGCGTGGTAATTTATATGCATCCCATGCATTTTTCTTCTCTGCCACAAGTCTCATTAGTTCATCTGACATCCATTTAGACTTAAACCTTGAACAGTATTTCTTAGTTGGTATGAAAATCTTGGAAGCTACTTGGAATTAAGCTATTTAATTCCAAGTAGCTTCCAAGATTAATTTCTTGAATGCTTCTATTCATAATTTGCTGTTGGTAACATCATCAGTTGGTCTCACTATATAGAATTTATAAACTATCTGAGACCACTATAGTCACCTTTACGAAAGCAAAAATCCTTCCCTTTATCCCTGATGATAGTTACATCTTTAAGTCTACGAATGGGCGCACTATAGCCATAGCAGCCAATGTGCCAATAAACAACTATACCACATGCAAGCAACATCTTTAAGTAAATCCTACATCAGTACACTGTGATCACTGTTACATAGTGGATCCTTTATTTGCAGATTCTGTAGAGTTGGGAGAATGTTAGAGGTAACAGATGAGTTTTGACAGAATTGAATAGAGAGTGATTTTAAGCTAGAGGAGATTCCAGATTAGGAAGTCTGTAACAAGGAATATTAGAGTGGACGTATGTACAAGTATGTTTGCATATTCCCCTTATAAGTGAAAAGAATTTTACAGTGAATGATTAGTTCAGCTGAGATGAGTGGCAGTTTGAGGCAACTGATAATTGAGGTTCTTTCAGAAAAAAAGTAATTGGGGCTTGGCAGATTGTATGTGGAACTGACATCCTTGAGATTAGAACTGAGACCACTTATATTTGTGAAATGATTGAGGAAGTTTAAATCTTTTCAGATAAGTTTGTTTTATTAGTTTGACTTCATCATACACTGAGTAGATAAGGTAGAAGTAGAGAGGGCAGAATGCATGAATTAATGAATTTTTTTTGATATAGCATACATACAGCAAGAACATACATATGGTAAGAACTCATTGACATGATGTGGCCTAAACAGTGCTCACGTACACTAGTGACTGGAGGGAGTACAAGTTGGCACTAAGTCATCCAGATGCCTCCTGGAGAGTTAATAATAGCTTCAATTCAGTAGACTATCTATCAGCCAGCCTGTATGAACCATTTTAAAGCTGTAACCTTGAAATGTAAGGAATATTGGATCTTTCCATAAAACTCGTCATAATTTTGAAATACATAACTCATACTGCATAGAAAAGATAGAGGTTAGAGCTTTGCTCTCTGGAAACTAAACACATGTTTAGTTTCCAGAATTGCAAAGGTTGTATATTGCACTTGGTGATGAAAGTCATCTGTTACCTAGTATTGCTCGGTGACACAGACTGTTGGCCATTCCTTTGTGTGATGTAGATACCACATATCGACTCACGTTTACATTGACTCATGTCTGGGTGGTTACCACTAGTATACTAGTTGCAGTGTTTCTGATCTTGCACATAGGGTATACCAAAAGTTACTATCAGTCCCATAATTGTGAAGGTGCAAACAGAGAATTTGATTCTTACAGAATGAGTCTTTACCAAAATATGGCTCTAGGTGGAACCTGAACGTCAGCATTTTAGACTTCCAGGTAGCAAATCTAGATGTCATACCCGGAAGAATGTCTGTGACAAGCCTCAGAAGGCAGTTTGGATGAAAACTTGATAAAAAAAATTTGGTGAGTCACTACTGGGTGCAGTATTACTCAGCTTCAACACCAGGTGGTAAGGTGCAAGTATTGATTTACCCACCCATGCCCTGTGTTCAGATCCATAAAATAAACCTTCTGGTCCTATATGGATGACTGACTACCTTGCCATTCTGCAGGATGCAACTTCTTTCCCCCTCTGCTCAGTGAGCACATACAGTCTACAACTTATTTGTTTTTCATTGATCAGTATACTAATTATAATCAATCTTCACTTAAGCTGAATGCAACTAGGTTGTAACAGTTGTGTACTTGAGCAGATTGCTGGCAAATTGCTTTACACAGACTGGATCTTGTCCTGCTAAGTGGGTTGGTTGTGTCTAATAGTAATGTTTCCGTCTGAAAGCACAATATTGCTATGCTTGCAAAATATGCATAATTTTTCTTGCTTGTTCTACAAAGCAAGAAAAATTATGAATAAGAAATAAAGTAGAGAGGAAGAAATAAGAAATAGCATTTTCACTAATTTACGAAACCATATCTTCCACCTTATCTTCACAGATTTCTTTGGGAATTAAGAATTTTATGCCAGTTGGGGCTCAGATTTATTCATTCGGTCTAAGTAGTGCTGCATTTCACTTTATCAATTATCCTGAATGGAAAAAAGACTAAAATAGTGCGACTCCTTGTATAGGTGATAATTTATCTATACGAGAATTGACTAATAAGCTTATGTCATCTGTATGAGAAGACTGATATGGTTATATGAGATTCTCAATTAAAGTTGAGAATGCTCTGTACACAAGGCTATAGATCATCCTTTTTTAAAAACTGTATTTATGCATTTGCTGGATATGCAGAATTACAGATTTGTGTCTACACTCCATTTATTGTTCAGGTCCTGTACCAATTATTGCTTGCATGTGAAACTTGTCACTTGATCATTATCAGTCAATTTGTTGATATAATTATATTCGAATTGTAGTTATTGGTTAATGTCATGGTGTAGTGCAAAATTTAACCAGTATTCTTTATACAGAAGCATGGTTTCTTTGTATAATTTTTGTGAATACTAATACCAATTTCCAAATAATGGTCTGTATTCTTTTCTCATTTCAGGATACGTTATAGCCCTAATTGCCTTTTTCTATCCATTGCGATCGGTACGTTCATTGATTCTTCACAAAGGAGGCAAACTAGTCAGTGTAGAGACTTATGCTCCATTTCGCAGAAGTCGTACATTGAAAGTGCCTTTAAGTCATATAAGTTGTCAACATTACAGAGAAAGTAAATCAGCACAGATTTCCTTGAAGATCAAAGGCAGGTGGTTGTTTTTTCTGATGGACAAACAAGGCACATTTTTGCAACCAAAAATATTTGATTATACTGTAGGTATATACCGTAATTTGTAATTAAAATATTGCATATTATTTCGTGATGTAGCGAAGTGATATTTTTATTGCTTTGTGATGGAAGAAATGAAAGTAGTTGGTCTCTATAGATAAGATTTAAGATTATGTACAGGTTTCTGAGTAATTCTGTAGATCATAATTTTTAATAAATAGAATCCTTCCTTTTTTAATTCAGTGTATTTTGATTTAATTTCCTCCAAATGAGAAACTATGACAAGTAAAAAGCCAAGGAAATATTTAAATTTCTGTTCCTCTCTAGACAGCTGAGGCAAGAAGAGTTCATAATTTCCTTGTTACTGCATACATTTAGTTATCCAGGGCAGCTGGATTTTCAGTAGCTCTTGGGTTGACCACTGGTATAGTGGCAGTCCAGTGGTCAATGTATGCAGTAACAAGTAAATTGTGAACTTTTCTTGCCTCAGCTGTCTAGAGAGGGAACAAAAATTTAAATATTTCCTTGGCTTTTTATTTGTCATAGTTTCTCATTTGGAGGACTCCGTCTACCCTCAAAATAAAGGTTACTGCGTGTCTACCACTGTGAGTGGCATGTTGGTGTTATAGAAGTACAAAAAAGGAGACTTTATAATAGCAGCATAGAATATTTGACCAGCTGTTCATTTTCTGTTTGGGAAATCCTGTAATCACCTTTGCAATTAAAAAACAAGTCTTGACATTAAAAAAAAATTTTTTTACTGATCAAATCATTGACCAAATAAAGGTTAGTTAGTCAATAATTTTATCACAACCCTCAAATACATTTTAATTCTATTTATGGAAAAACAATAACATTCTCTTTTCAGTCTGCTGGAAAATAACTATCACATAAGCTAAATTGAAAAATAAAAAATCTTACAAGTGGTTTTTTTTTTTTTTTTTTAGGTGGGGAGAAACGAGTTTGTGTGTAGGAGAAGAAAATAATACAGATTTTATTTCAAACAAAGAGACCTATCTCTAAAACATATTGTTGGCCCACCTTTGGCCAATTTTCGATAACTGGAATGCGATATTTTGGTCCATTCTTCCTTCAAAACAAATCATTTCAGTTAGTGACTGCTCCTGTTGGCCTGGGCCAAAACTGATGTTCCAATTCATCCCAAAGGTGTTAAGGTCAGAGCAGGATAATGAAGCATTTGTACAGGTGTGTGTCTTCATACTAAGTCACTACAGGTTGTCAGTATGATCATCATCATCATCATCAGCCATTTTCAATCCACTGCAGGATGAAGGCCTCTCCAGCAACTTTCCAGTTCCTTCTGTTTTGAGCACTGGCCATCCATTTACTACTCGAAAATTCATGAATGTCATCTATCCATCTCCGCCTTTGTCTTCCAGGTTGTCTTCTAGCTCCTCTTGGGTACCATTCTGTTATTTTCTTAGTCCATCTGTCATCATGTCTTCGGGCTATGTGTCCTGCCCAAGACCATTTTAGTTCTTTAGTTTTGATAAGAATGTCCTTTACTTGAGTTTGCTGCCTAATCCATGTGTTTCTCTTCTTATCTAACAGTCTGATTCCCAATATGATTCGTTCCATTCTTCGCTGTGTAGTTCTCAGCTTCTCTTCCATTCTTTTGGTGAGTGCCCAAGTTTCACTTCCATAAGTCATGGTGGGGAGTATACATTGATTCATTATTTTACGTTTCAGACAAACTGGTATATTGCTCTTCAGTATGTGACTATATTTCCTGAATGCTATCCATCCAAAATTTATTCTTCTCTTGACTTCCAGCCATTTATCATTATTACAGCTAATAACTTGTCCCAGATAAGTATATGACTCCACCTTTTCAATTACTGCTCCTTCAATCATTATTTCCCTTTCCGTGGCATACTTGTTCATCATTACTTTTGTTTTAGCCATATTCATCTTTAGTCCAAAATCCTTACTAATTGTGCATAACTGATTAAGATTTTCCTCTAATTCTTTGGGATCGTGGCTTATGACCACAATGTCATCTGCAAATCGTAAATGGTTTAGGTACTCTCCGTTCACATTGACTCCTTTCTGCGACCAGTCTAATCTTCTGAAAGCTTCCTCAAGGGCAGCAGTAAACAGCTTCGGAGATATTGTGTCTCCTTGTCGAACTCCTTTCTCGATTTTAAATTTGCTACTGTCTTTGTCTAGTCTAATAAAGGATGTAGCACTCTCATATATTTTCCTCAAAATCATAATATATGGAGTATCTATGCCTTGTCTTTCCAGTGCCCGAAACATTGCCTTATGCTGTATGGAGTCAAATGCCTTTTCATAATCCACAAATGCCAGGCATAATGGTGTTTTATATTCATTTGCTTTCTCCATTAGCTGTGATATTACGTGAAGGTGATCCATAGTTGAGAATCCTGTCCTAAAGCCAGCTTGCTCTTTCGGTTGATTCTCATCAAGTATTCTTTCTAATCTGTTAGTAATGACCCTTGTGAACAACTTGTAGATATGGGATAACAAGCTAATTGGTCTATAATTTCCAATTTCTGATTTATCTCCTTTCTTATGCAGCAAAACTATGATTGCATTATTCCACTGCTTAGGCATCACACCTTTTCTAATGCACTTTGTGAAGAGCCTTGCCAGTTTTTGTGTTATGTCTCTTCCTCCCAATTTTAACAACTCTACAGTAACTTCATCTTCCCCCGGGGCTTTCCAATTCTTCATTTTCTTCAATGCATGTTCTACTTCATCAGGAAGAATATCGGGTATGTCGTGTGTGTTGCTACTTTGCAATCCATCTTCCCCACTGCTGGTATCATTCCCTCGCTCCTTGTATAATTCTCTATAGTAGTCTTCTGCTATTTGAATTATGCCTTCTCTGCTGTTTATAAGTACACCATCGCTATTCTTCAGTTTCAGTATCATTTGTCTTTCTGTATTACTGCTCATGGCTGCTGATTTAGATCCTTTGTTTTCCCTTAATGCTTGTTCTACTTTTCTTGTGTTAAATCTTCTTATGTCCTCTCTGAGTCTCTTTCTAATGGCTTTGCATAACTCAGTATACTCAATTTTCTTCCTGTCAGTGTTTTTCTTGCTCTTCATTTGTCGTCTTTGGTTCATCATGACAAGTGTTTCTTGACTAATTTTTTCTTCTTTGGATTTCTGTTTCCCTATAGGTTTCTTGGGCTTTATCACTTTCAGAAAGTTGTAATATTCCTCCTCGATATCTTGGTCCTGAGCAGTCTGCAGAAGCTCAAACTTGTTCTTAAGTTCCAGTACATACTGCTTTTTCTCCTCCTCTGTTATTTCAAAGACCTTTGTATTATTTACTCGAGTCAGTTTTTTCCTTTCCTTTCCTACATCTATATCAAGTGTACATCTTACCATTCTATGATCACTTCCAACATTTACCTTATTCAGGACGGTAACATCATTCACAATATATCTTCTGTTAGTGAGGATGAAGTCGATTTCATTAGTTGTTAATCCATTTGGACTCTTCCATGTCCACTTTCTGTTCACCCTTTTCTTGAAAAAAGTGTTCATTACTCACATTCCTTGAGATTCTGCAAATTCCACAAGTCTTTCACCTCTTTTATTTCTTTCACCAATTCCAAAATTTCCTATAGTTCCTCTTTCTGCGCTGTTTTGCCTTTTTCCAACCTTAGCATTGAAGTCCCCCATAATAATAGTGTAGTGGGTTTTCTGCTCATCTAGAAGACTCTCAATTTCAGTGTACATTTCTTCAACCTCTTCATCATCATGGCTCGATGTTGGTGCATAAATCATTATAATCTTTAGCTTGTACCTCTTAGAAATCTTGAGTATTAGTCTTGACACCCTTGGTGATGTACTTTTGAATTCCAAAATGTTATTTTTAAAATCTTTATGGACCAGAAACCCAACTCCACCTTCACTCCTTTCACTGTTTCCATTGGTGTACAGCAGATTTCCACTTGATAAACTTATAAGTGATTCATTTCTTCTTCTTGTTTCAGCCAAACCGATGATATTCCAATTCACATTTTCTAATTCCTTTTCCAGTTCTAATATCCTGTCTTCACCGATGAGTGATCGTACGTTATAACAGGCCAAGTTCAATTTCCGTGCATGGCAGCCTGGTCGTACCCAGAGATTCTTAGCACCCTCTGCTTCCACTCTGATCCTCTCGCTGCCGTAAGAGGGAGAGTGAAAGCTGCTGGGGACTGAGGGCCATTTGTATTGTTGTGCTCTCATTGCTGGAGGGTTTGGTCTTTTCCTCTTCACGCTGACGAGGCGTCTTGAAGAGAACCACTCTACACGTTCGTTGCCACCTAAGTGACGTAACAGGGCTTACCATCGAGAAGGTGTGCATGAGTGGATTTTAGGGAGGCAGGCCAACCGGACTTCTCCTAAATCTTCTGTAATAGAGAGATATTGGATCCATCAGTGTTTTAGGCTGAGTGTCTGATAACACACAGGATCAGTATGATATGGTCAGTATGATATGGTGCATTATCACGCTGAAACAAAAATGGGTCCTCCACATATTGCTGTCACAGTGCAAGACAGTAGTGAAACTACAAATTCTCACGAGATTCTCGGATTGATCCCTATGCTCTTTAACAAGTTCAAACCATCCATTCAGCTACCACCCTGCAGTGCAGAACTGGCAGTATGGTAGTTTCGCTGCTGATTTTGATAACAGGAAGATCAGAATTGTCCAGAATGTCAGGATACAGAATGGCATTTATTGTTCAAGGAATGATGACCAATGGTCCAAGCCCAAATAATAAGAAACAGTCCGAGACAGTGACAGTAACTCCACCAAACTTCATAGATAATACACTGATAAATAATATTCACTGGCATTTGTGAGAATCAAACATGGCTATTAGATTTGAAAACCATGCACCTTCACAACAGCTTTTCAATATTCCAGTGCACTGTGATGTTTGATATGTGCTGCAGCTCTTCCATAAAATCTGATATGGTGTACCTCCCTATCTTGCATCCTTGAAATCTTGATTGAACATATTCATTCACTGACTGGTGAATAAATATGTTCTTCAGTTTGCCCAAACATTTCCTGGCTGTAATAGCATTGACATTTCCATTTGCAAATATATCAGCCAGTGTTGAGTTAGTTTTGTTGCAGTGGCATGAATGAGTTGAGTGTCATTAATGGAATTTTATGATGACTCTATGGGGAGTTAAGCTAAGGGGTATCAAGGACCATATTAGCTCTGAGGGCATACAGCCTCACCAGGCTAACCTGTATTTCCTTGTAGGCCACCTGGATTCCAATTGTGGGCCAATTCTACAAGGTCTGTGACTGTGAAAATGACCTGCTTGTCCTTCCTTCTTGATAGCAAGCTTGACCCATGCATTTTGCTTACTTCCAGTGTGAATGCAATTGCATTTACATTTATTCCTGCTATATGGATGGCAGATATGATTTATTTTTGGCAACAGTGTATATTTTAAAATCATTTTCTTTGAATTTGTTTTTCATTTCAACGTCTTATGCAGTCTTATGTAAGTGGGTTTAAACTACCTACATAATACCGTATTGGGCCACTGTTCACACAGATAACAGCCCACTATTTTCCCCAGACGTTGACTCCACTAGATGTCTGTAAGAATTGCAGCCATTCTGCCTGCAAGGCTTTCCACAGTGTCAGAATAGATGACTGTTGCATGTACAAACACTGATACACAGTGTGGGCCATGATAATGCATTATTTTCTTGGAAGATTCTCTTTCTCTCTAGGGAAAAATGCAACATGTCAAGGTGCACATGGTATAAGAGCTGTTGGTAGACCTCATCAATGAGACATTGGTCTATATGCACCAGAGGTGCTAAGTTCTTGCCAGCAAAACATGCCCCATATTAAGCAACCACTGCCACCTGCCTAGACAGTGGGCATCCTGCACAAGGGGTCCATGGACTTGTGTTGCTTGCTCCACACATGGTGGCTGTCAGCATGTTTTCACCAGGTTTTTGGACTCATTCAACCAGCACACTGTTGTCTGCTAGCAACAGACAAGCCGTTTTCGATATGGAACATTCGATGCATAAGTCCCCCAATTGTGCCCTTTTGAAACTCCATGTTATCTTTACTGAATCCTGTAACTGCTGCTTTATCACTTTGACAACTAGATGCAAATTACCACTGCTGGAGTGTAGAAAGCTGTTTGACTTTTTATACTGTGAACTATGCAGCATAGTCCATTAATGTGGTGGTCATAATTTAGTAATCACTGAGTATACATCACTGTGGGAAATGAAGTTGTCATTGATTCAACACAAACAGAAATCCCCCATGGCATTCCTCTCCTCGCTTGTTTGTTGCAATCTTAATTCTGACAAAAGGTTCCCAGGTGCCAATTGTGTAAGTGGTGAAACCTAATAAATTTACATCTCATTTGAAGAAACTTAGTAAGTGCACAATGATACACTAATTTCAAGAATATTTTTGTATATTTTTATTTTCATGCTTATTTTACTCCCAAGGTCAGTGGCTTGGTGCTCTCCCACACGAGCCAGCTCCTCTACATGTTTTGGCGCTAGGTGTAGTCTGTTTACATTACTGCCACATAAGTTGCTGTAAACATGGGAGTGAAGTTGAAAAATATGTAATTAATGACATTGAAATTTTACGATTATTAAATGAAAAAACTTTTGAGCCTATAGGCTCCTGGGTACTCATTCTAGCAACTCTACATCCTTTCTAAAATTAGGCCTCCAGACCTGTACACAGTACTCTAGGTGAAGCCTGACCATTGCCTTGTAAAATGGGATAATTTCCTCCCTGTCCCTGCTAGTAAATTCCTATCATTGACAAGACTCCATGACCTGTCCTGGTAGTCCCTCTGCACTGCTCAGCAAACTTCATATTTGTGGTTATAAATGATTCTAGAACTATGGGCTATAAATTCAAATTACAGGAGTAGGGGATGTTTAGACCGGATTGTAGAAAGTTTTATTTTAGCCAGCGAGTTTTGGTTTTATTTTTCATAATTTATTTTGAGTTGCCTTTTCTTTTCCTAATTTTTTATCCCTCGCAGAAAGACTCAAAAATTTATCTAGTAATATTCTTGGGAATGAATATTTTTCTTTTGTTGATGGCATTTTTGACTATGGTGTATGACTTTCTTTTGCCATTGTAATGGAGTTGTATGATGATTTTTCCAAAGCGCCACACACCAGTGGTATGGAATTGCTGAGTATTTCTTTGTTTACATTGAAAATATTTACCTCTTATAACATAATGAAATAAAAAGTTTTAAAAATTAATGAGAATAATTAAAGAATAGAAGTATTATTACAATGTACATCTTAGTAGAATATTACTGTTCAAAATTCGTAAACAAATTAAACATAATGTTGAAGGCATTTTATTTGTTTGTGTTTCTAAAAGCGACATAGTAACCCTAGTAAAACCTACCAGATCTGGAAGTTTATTTTCTGGCACCACCTGTTTCTAGCCAAAAATTAAAAGTTGCTGAACACATTTGGTAAATAATGCTGAACAAATTCAGCATATCGAGTTTTGCGTCCAATATTCCAAAACAGTGGATCAAATTCAATACCAATTCCAATAGCCAGTTTTAGATTTAAGGCATACTCTGTTCCATTTCATAAAATGTTCTGGTTGGTTATTATAAAGTTTAAGTGCATCAGTGACTTAAACAACATTGCACCACTGTGTATTGTCTGTACAATTCTGATGTTTGCGGGATGGATTTACACATTGCATAGTTTGAAACATTGGGAATAACTCGTAGGAAAATCCCTACTCCCTCCGCTTGAGATTGGCTAACTAGTCTTCATTGCCCTTGTGGGTAGCAAAGTGGATATAATTGCTGTCCTCCCAACACCAGGTGGAAAATGCTCTAGTTTGAATTCCATCAGTGATGCAAAGAATATTTATCGGCCTTTTTTCACTCCTTGGGCGAGTTAGCCAGTCTCAGGTGAGGGTTTCATGGTTTTGAGGTCTCTCCCAGAAACTTGGGGGTTTGTCCTGCAAAACAGATGAACCAACCAGTGAACACAAAATTTGCACACTGGTAGATGAGGTAATTCTCAGATGGCCTTAATATGACAAATCCCCCCCCCCCCCCGAATGAAAGACCAAACCACTATATCAGAGGACTGAAATTTCTATTTTGATCCATGCTAATAACACAAGCTCATGATAGTTTCACTGGGTTATTCTAGGTTTTTTCTGACCAAACACGTAAATTGGCCCACAAACAAACACTTCTCCAGATGTAATACATACAGAACAGTATGGCTAGGTTGTAGGGTTATAAGTGCATCAGCAACTGAGGCCATATTTCTTCTGTATATGTCTGTAAATTGTACGTATTCTGTGTTTAATTTTCTGTTTGCTGGACAAAAAAACATGAGTTTCTGAGAGGAAAAAACCATGCTTCCCTCACCTCACACCAACTCATATCATGCAAAAAAAGACCCATAAATATTTCTTGCATCATTGATGGGATTCAAACTCTGATCTTTTCCATCTGGTGTGGGGAAGACTGATTATACCACCATGCTACCCTCACATTATGGCATTATATACTAATGCTCTATATAGTGTTTCTAAATTGCATGAAACAAATGTAGGAGCATATTCTACAGCTAAAAATAAAAGTTTGTATAAACATGTCTCAAAAGTTGATTTCCCAGATAATTAAACATTAATCATAAATTATAGAACTGTGTAAACAGCAAAACATTTATGTTCAAATCTGTTATAAAATATCAATTTGTTATAGTGATAAACAGGATTTAAACAGTACAAAAACATATCAACACATGAAAAGTGTTCTATACATGAATTATACCAATTACTCGGTGGCAGAATACATACTAGCAGTATCAGACTGTCTATTTGAGTTTCAGATTCCATGGCGACTAGAAATTGTTTAATTTTGAAAAATTAACTGATATTTTAATTTATGGTGAGCTATAAGAATTCTGTACCTACTGCATGCAGATACGCTGAAAAATTTCCAGCTCTACAGCAGCAAATCATAAAACACTTGCAGCTGTGGAGACAACTTAGAGTTGTCTCTAATCCTGTTAGAGAGGGTTCAGACGAACTGCAAATACATTGTACTGTTACAAGTAATTCCACCCTCGTAGGCAGCACAGATATAATCACCATCCTCCCACCTTTGGAAATGGCCTGTTTGGATCCATCAATGACAGGAGGAATTTTATTGTTTTTGTTTTGTTTCTATATGGGAGAGTTGATAAAAAAAAAAAAAAAAGATGAGGATAATGCGCTGGGTCATGTCTCATGCATTTAAATATTCTTCCAGTTGATCCTAACAGTATTGGTGTGATAGCAATGCTAGATGGAATGGAGAAAAAAAAGTTCCTTTTTTTTTTGACCAAACTAAAAATTTTGAAGAAAGATGCAGCAAATATACATTAGTCTTCGGAGGCCTTTATAAGATTTCCCATTAAACGGATCTTATTCACAATAAATGAAGGTTTAAGGCTATTTCCACTGTCTTAACCCTTCATCTTATGATTAAGATCCATTTAATGAATACTCAAAAAGCTAAGCTTTTCTTTGTCTTCATTTTAACCTATTGAATATTTTCCCACCTTAAAATAATACATACCATAATTGATATACAATAGCATGTTTCATAATGAGTTGGCCATATTTACAATGAAATGTTTATGATTCAGAATGGTTGCAGAGACGTGACTATTTGAATTTTAAAAAATAGCAGTTTTTAATGGTTAAAAAAAAATAAGAATACAAGACAAATACCTAGTGAAAGGTTTATTCATACATATGCTTTTTTTTTTTTATTATTTTTTACCATTGAAAACTCTATAGCTGTTTACTTTTAAAAATTCAAGTTTATATGAACATTTTTTTTCAGTTTCCAGGTCCTTAATCGATCCTGAAAGCACACAAAAACATACCAACCTATGAAATACCCAAAAACATACCAACGTTATGAAATACCCTATATATTCAAGTTGTAGAGTCCTCACATATAACAAGGCCTGTGTTACAAAATTGTTTTTAAGTGAAAGATAAATAATATATATTCACTGGTGAAACTACCACAATGTTAGGTCAACTACCTCAAGGATTGGGGAAAGCTGGACTCATATGGTTGTTAGAGAGCATAGCCTGTTTGCAAATCTCTCAGGGCCTAGAATCTGTATATAGTGAAATCCATTTGAGAGCACTCACTTGAGATGTTATCCCACCAAATGAGCAACAAGGAGCCTAGCCCAAAAAAAAATTATTTTTTTTTCATTGCAAACCAAAATTTTACCATTTACTATAATCATTTATAGGAACATATGCAATGCCATATGTTCCTATAAATGATAGCTGGACTTATTTTCTTCTATACTATGATTAAAGTGCAGTTAGGAGAGGGGAATACTTTTCTCTATAACAGCATAGATATTTTACATGGAGCAATTTCCACCTTAATTATGAGTTGCCTTACTATTAGCATTAGTAGAGGCACATGATACAAGAAAGAAAGCTTATACAGCAACAGCCAAAAAAATAAACAAATAAAACCCTTCCCATTTCATCCATTCATTTGCTCCAAAAGTTTGTCCAGTTCTTCCATGAATTTATATAAGCTATGAACCTCCACAACAGATGGAAGTTTGTAGTAGAGGCATATGATGCAAGAAAGCAAGCTTATGTAGCATCAGCCAAACAAAAAAAAAAAAACATTTCACACATCCATTCCCTCTAAATGTTTGTCCAGATCCTCGAATTTTTTTTTTTAAGCTATCAACTTCCATAAAGACCGATGGAAGTTTGTTCCAGCAATCAACTACCCACTGGTTAAAGGAAAATTTCCACACATCTATTCTACAACTGTCTTTTCTCAATTTGAATTTATACCCCCTCACATTTGTAATCTGAGCAAGAGGAAAAATCTCATCAGAATTGAACCTGCTCAACCCATTTAAGGCCTTATACACCTCAATTAGATCACCTCGCAGGTGCCTAGCCTCCAGACACTACAATTTGCAGAACTTAAGCCTTTCTTGCCTTTCGTTCCCCTCACCAATCTTGTTGCCCTTCTTCCAGCAACTCTACGTCCCTCCTAAAATGAGGCCTCCAGACCTGTATGCAGTACTCAAGGTGTAGCCTGACCATTGGCTTATACAAAAGGAATAATCACCTCCTTATATAGCAAAATTCCTATATATCATTGACATGACCCAATGACCTGCTCTGTCAGCCTGTCTGCACTGCTTGGAAAACTTCATATCTGACTGCACAATTACCTCCAGATATTTTTCATTTTATACTACCCTAAGTGTAGTACCGCACAGTTGGTACCTTTCTCTGGGGTTACTTCTACCCATATGTAGTACTCTGCATTTGTCAGAGTACTACATATTTCTCAGCTGCCACTTTTGAGCCCATCTGCCCAATTTTTCTAGGTCCTGTTGCAGTAACATACTGCCATTAACAACCCTGCCAACCTTTGTATACTTGGACATTAAGCCTGATATATCTTCATCAATATCGTTGAGAAATATAAAAAAAATAGTGGGCCTAACACCAAACCCTGGAGAACTCTACTAATAACATTAGTCCACAAAGAGCAGCGTCCACTGATTACCACTCGGTTATGGTGTGGTTACAAAGGAACTGGATGCAAAAAATAACTGATATCATACATTTGGATTTCAGGAAAGCTTTTGACGTTGTTGCGCGTGGAAGACTATTGTACAAATTGGAGCAGAATGGTATTAAGGGTAAGTTGCTACAATGGATAAAAGGATGGTTGAGTGGGAGAAGACAGAGGGTGGTAATTAATGGATGCTGCTCTTTGTGGACTAATGTTATTAGTGGAGTCCCACAGGGTTTGGTGTTGGGTCCTCTGTTGTTTTGTATATTTATCAATGATATTGATGAAGGTATATCAGGCTTAGTGTCAAAGTTTGCAGATGATACAAAGGTTGGCAGGGTTGTTAATGACAGTAATGGTAGTGTGCTACTGCAACAGAATCTAGATAATTTGGGCAGATGGGCTAAGAAGTGGCAACTGAAGTTTAACCTTGACAAATGCAAAGTACTGCATATGGGTAGAAGTAACCCTAGTGAAATGTACCAACTGTGTGGTACTACACTTAAGGTGGAAGAAAATGAAAAAGACCTGGGAGTAATCGTGCAGTCAGATATGAAGTTTTCTGAGCAATGTAGACAGGCTGCCAGGGCAGGTCATGGGGTGTTGTCAATGATATATAGGAATTTTGCTAGCAGAGAAAAGGAGGTGATTGTTCCTCTGTATAAGGCTCAAGGTCAGGCCACACCTTGAGTACTGCGTACAGGTCTGGAGGCCTCATTTTAGGAAGGATGTAGATTTGCTTGAGCGTGTACAGAGAAGGGCAACAAGATTGGTGAGGGGAATGAAGGGATCCTCTTACCAAGAGAGGCTTAAGTTCTGCAAATTGCAGTGGTTGGAGACTAGGCACCTGAACGGTGATCTGATTGAGGTGTATAAGGCCTTGAATGGGTTGAGCACGCTGAATTCTGATGGGATCCTTCCATTTGTTCAGATTACGAACCTAAGGGGGCATAAATTCAAATTAAGAAAAGACAGATGTAGAATAGATGTGCGGAAATTTGGCTTTAGCCAGCAGGTGGTTAATTGCTGGAACGAACTTCCATCTGTCGTTGTGGAAGATGATAGGTTAAATAAATTTAAGGAGGAACTGGACAGGCATTTGGAGGGAATGGTGTGATTTTTTTTTTTTTTTTGGCTGATGCTGCATAAGCTCATACACTTGCTTTCTTGCATCACATGCCACTGCTACTACTGTCTTCTCCCACTCAACCATCATTTTATCTACTGTAGCAAATTGCCCTTAATACCATACTGCTCCAATTTGTACAGTAGTCTTCCATGAGCAACAGTATCAAGATCTTTCCTGAAATCCAAGTATATGATATCAAAATTATTTTTTGCATCCAGTTCCTTTGTAACAACATCATAGTATATAATCAAATTTGTCACACAAGACTTTACCTTAACAAATCCAGTCTTGTCTAGATGATCCCGAAATGCATCTTTAACCAGTGACTCCATTATTTTCCTCGAAACAGAAGTTAAATAGGTTTGTAATTACTCATGTCACCCTTTGATCCTCCTTTGTGAATTGGGAACACATTTGCACATCTCAAGTCTGTGGGGACTTCCCATGAGTCCAAGGATGCTCTCATAATTATGGCTAAGGGATTGCTTAATTTCTTTGCTGCCTCCTTTAATATAACTGGATAGATCCCATCCACCCCAGGTGCCTTTCTTGTGTTTATCTTCAACAATTTCTCCTTCACTTTGCTTTCAGTTATTACAAAATCATTAAGATCTTTGTTAGAGTTTAATAAGCTTCTCTCCTCCACTTCCCTACAGAATTCATGTGTGAATGTAGAATGCAAAATACTTTACTTTGTTAGCTATCTGAGCAGGATCATCAACAGTCGAACCATCGGCATCAAGTGGGCCAACATCATTGATCCCCTTCCTTCTAGAGTTTATATAAGTAAAGAAGTCCTTGCCGTTTTTCTTGGCATTCTTTGCCAAAAATCGAGTCTCATTAGTTCATTTGACATCCATTTAGGCCTAAACCTTGAACGTTATTTCTTAATCGGTATGAAAAGCCTAGTGGCTTCCAAGATTAATTCCTTGAATGCTTCCCATTTAGAATTTGCTGTTGGTAACATCATCAGCTGTTCCAGAAATCAACCATCTCCTGGCTAAAGGCAAATTTCTGCCCATCTATTCTACAACTGTCTTTCCTCAATTTGAATTTATGCCCCGTCAGGTGTGTAATCTGAGCAAGAGTCCCATCAGCAATGAGCTTGCTCAAAACATTCAAGGCCTTATACACCTCAATCAGATCACCTCGCAGGTGCCTAGTCTCCAGACACGGCAGTTTGCAGAACTTAAGCCTTTCTTGGTAAGAGGACCCCTTCGTTCCCCTCAATAATCTCATTTCCTTGCTCGGTACTTGTTCCAGCAGCTCTACATCCTTTCTAAAATGAGGCCTCCAGATCTGTACGCAGTACTCAAGGTGTATACCTGACCATTGCCTTATACAAAGGGATAATCACGTCCTTATTCCTGTATATCATTGACAAGACCCCATGACCTGCTCTGTCTGCACTGCTCAGGAAATTTCATATCCAACTGCACAATATCCCCCCAGGTCTTTTTCATTTTCTGCTACTCTTGAGCGTAGTATTGCACAGTTGGTACGTTATTCTGAGGTTACTGCTACCCATATGCAGTACTTTATATTTTTCAATGTTAAACTTCAGTTGCCACCTCTCAGCCCAACTTGTCTACATCCTGTTGCAGTAACAGTGTTATTACTGCAGTAACATAGTGTCATTAACAATCCTGCCAACCTTCGTGTCATCTGCAAACTTGAACATTATGTTTAATATATGTTTATCAATATCATTGATAAATATAGAAAACAACAATGGACCCAACACTGAACTCATGGGGGACTCTACTAATAACATTAGTCCACAAAATGCAGTGACCATTGATTACCACTGTCTTCTTTCACTCAACTATCCCTTTATCCCTAGCAGCAACTTGCTAGGGATAAAGGTTTTTTCACGTTTCTGGAGGTCACGACCAAAAAACAATTTGCACTTTCCGGTTTATTGGGCTTTTCTATTAGCGCAATCTATTATAAACGGGTCGTAAACTCAACCTCATTGCATTTGCAATAATCCCAATAACTGGAATTCTGTGGGTCTTTATGTTACAGTATTATGGTGAAATGAAAATTTCAATTATATAAAAACCAAATTTTCAGAAACTTCTCTTCATTCCTATTTGAGTATTACAATGATGAAGGGAAAGGGACTAACGGAAAGTGCAAGTGCTTGCAGTGCCAGGAAACAATGATGAAGGGAAAGGGACTAACGGAAAGTGCAAGTGCTTGCAGTGCCAGGAAACGAAACAAAATTGATTTAGAAACGAAGATGAAAATGATTAAGAAGTACGAAGCAGGGCAGGGTTTGTCATTTATTGCAAGGGAATTAGGTCTCGCTGCTTCAACAGTGAATACTATTTTAAAGGACAGTGCACATATAAAAGAACATGTCAAAGGATCAACAGTGATCACAAAACATTGTTCAGGTGCTATATAGAAGATGGAACAGCTATTAATAATATGGATGGAAAATCAGAGCAAGTGCCCCGAGTCCAATGGCCATTCAAGCAAAAGCAAGAAATATTTATAAAGATATTAAGGATAAGTACGGCGAACACCAAGCCAAGTTCGTGGCAAGCAACGGGTGGTTTAATAGGTTCAAGCATCGCGCTGGTTTCTAAAACATTAAAGCATGTGGTGAAGTCGCCAGTGCTGATTCTGCAGCTGCAGAGAAATTTGTCATATGTTGGAAAAAATTATTCATGAAGACGGCTACTCAACGTAGCAAATTTTTAACGTTGACGAGACTGCTCTGTATTGGAAAAAAATGCCGGATCGAACATATATTGCCAAAGAGGAAAACACAATGCCAGGTCTCAAGGCTTCAAAAGATAGAGCCATGCTCTTGCTTGGAGCTAATGCAGCAGGAGATTACAGATTAAAACTACTGCTTGTGTACCATTCTGGAAATCCTCGTGCATTTAAAGGCATCAATAAAGCCACCCTACCCATGCAATTCCAATCGAACCAGAGAGCATAGATAACAATATCTCTTTGAGGATTGGTTTAAATGCTACTTCATTCCTGAGGTTGAAAAATATTGTAAAGACAACGACATTCCTTTCAAGATTTTGCTTCTATTAGATAATGCTCCTGGACATTCTGCTCATCTAGACAATTTCAATTTGAATGTGAGAGTCATACTTCCACCACCAAACACAACTTCACTCATCCAACCTATGGATCAGGATGTTATTTCAAATTTAAAAGTATACTATTTACGCACATTTGCTCAGGCATTGTCTGCAGTAGATGGTGTGAAAAATTTTACGTTAAGAGACTTTTGGAAATCTTACAATATTTACCATGCCATCTTAAACATTAATAAGGCCTGGGCGAAAATTACTAAAAGTTGTTTAAATGGTGCATGGAAGAAAATATGCCCACGGCATGTAAAAGGCTTCAAAAAAGACGAATCATATGTAGAGGTTACAGATAAGACTGTAAAGGTTGCAGAGCTACTTCAGTTGGAGGTTGATGCCAAAGACGTGGAACAAGCAAGCATATTGTTCACCCCTCTGTTAACGTTTAAGAATCGTTCACTGTCAGGATCCATCTTCTCAAACCTCGCCATTTCTCTCTGCTGACGAAGCTCAAGATGAACCAAATGAGGAGTTGAGATGCTTCATCACCAGAGAGAGATGGCAATGGCGAGGTTTGAGAAGATGGATCCTGACAGCGAACGATTCTTAAACGTTAACAGAGGAAGTGAACGATATGCTTGCTTGCTACAAAGAAATCTATGATGAAAAGAAAAGCCACCGCCCAGTCATCTATTAACATGTTCTTTCGTAAGGTTGAGCAGCCGACCCCTTCTAAATCTGCACGGCCTCAACCTCCCCAGCAGTGTACTTATTAGCTGACGACGTCGATTCTGGCAACGATGCTCGAGAGGTAAAACTTACTGATGTTATGCCTGTCTCCTCTCTTGTTTTGTAATTTTATAATTTTGAAAATTTTTAAATTGCCCACTTTTGTAATTTTTCCTGCACATGAGATAAAAAATTGAATGAATACAATAAATAATTCTATTCGCATGTTCATCGAACATTTCTTTTTTGATTCAGTCAATTCAGTGAGCACAGTTGTGAGTACTGCACAAGCACGGGGGGAAATTCTGACTTACGTAGAGTTCTGCGGGACGCAACCCTTACGTTATTCGGGGAGTGGCTGTATATGATATCAAAATTATTTTTTCCATCCAGTTTCTTTATGACTAGATCATAGTATCCAATCAAACTGGTCAGACAAGACGTTCCCTTAACAAACCCATGCTATGTATAAACTATAACTGCAGTCTTGTCTAGATGATCCTGCAATGCTTTTTTATCTAGCAACTCCATTATTTTTCTCAGAATTGAAGTTAAACAGGTCTGTAATTACTTGCGTTCTCCCCCCCCCTTTTGTGAAATGGGGATATATTTGCACATCTCCAGTGCATGGGGAACTTCCCCTGAGTCCAAGGATGCTATTATAATTGTGGTTAAGATTGCTCTTACTTTCTTTGCTGCTTCCTTGAATATAACTGGATAGATCCCATCCACCCCAGGTGTCTTTCTTATGTTTAATTTGATCAATTTCTCCTCCGCTTTGCTTTCAGTTATTACAAAATCATTTAGTTCCCTGTTATAGTTTGATAAGCTTCTGGCCTCCAGTTCCCTACAGAAGTATTGAATTATTTAAAACAATCAGCACTTTTTTTAACACAGAAGTACTCTCTTATTGAAATAGAAGGGTATTATTTACAGTGTGGCCTAATTTGGACTAAAGGTGTCGGGGGGGGGGGGGGGGAATCGAAATTGAAGAATATAATTGTATATAAATATTTTAAAGAATTTCATAAAAAACAAGCAAATTCAATCATATTACAAAAAGATTTTCATTAAAAAAAGACAAATATGCATAATGAGTTTTCAAAGAAAACTTTTTAATGCTAATAATAATAATTTTTTTTATTTTATTTTTTTATTAAAGCTCCAAACATGAAAGGTATCAGAACCTATAGTACTTAGTATCGTGTATGGTTGAAGGTTGAGAAGACAGAAGATACTCAGTGACATTGACTTGAATTTCTATATATTTGTAATTTTCCTTCACATATTTCCTGAAAATTATAATCTATAGAAATTCGTCTAATGTCAACAAGTATCTTCTTTTTTTAATATCTTATGTTAATTAGTATTAGCTAATGCAAGGAACACAGCTTTTGCTGTACTGGCCAAAGAAAATAAAATAAAAATAAACAACATATCTTTCCCTCCTCACATAGGTAACTAACTTTGAATTTCCCTAAGCTGTCAGCTTAACTGTCCTCTGGAAGTAACTTATTTTGGTAATTAGCAACACGTGTGTAAAAGAAAAATTCCAATAATTCAGTCTAAATCTCTTTCCCTGTAACTTGAATTTATGGCCCCGTGTTCTGGGATTATAACAGTGAAAATTATCCCTTCATTTGTTTTATATCGCAGAGGCTTACAGACCAAAATCAGGGTTCCCTCTAAAGCACTGACTGCCAAGCTCTTGCGAGTTGTCTTGGTATAACACTACAGATAGGAAAATGCTGTTTGAAGTACTGCAATATCGAGGCAACTTGCAAAGAAGAAATGTGCATCGTGTAAAATTTATATAATATGTGCCACTTATGGAAATATGTTGTTTTTGTTTTCCGATACCAATCTTGGTTTGTTCATTTGACGTAGTGCATCTTACACAGCTACAACATGAGGGATCTAAGCCATTTAGAGAAATAATAATTGAGAATCTACGAAATATTCTCAATGAAAATAGTGATTTGTATTACCTTAAACTGGTAAAAGTACAATTTATATCATTTATACTTTAAATAAATTTCCATTTATGGTCTGTTTGCCCACTGCAGCTGATATACGAGTGCACCAATTACTGAAAGGACTGCACATTTTTATGAAAAAGTATGGGTGCAACCTTGCAATGTGGAAACTATCCATTACTTCAGTGTCACACAGCCAGCCTGCAATAAGGATGAAGATTTTAGAAGCTCTTTCATTTTCCAGCTTTTCCCATCTACCTTTCTTTTTTTCTACATTTTGGGTATTTCTGGTTGTCTTAACTGTAAATTACTGTGTCAAAACCTGTTGTACTCCAAGTATAATAAAACGCAAAAAAATTATTGCTATAATGAGAACTCTTTTTCTGTCTCAAAATTTAATATGGGGAAAAAAAATTCACTGACCCACTTTAGATGCATTTCTAAGTCATGTTAAAAACACAAAAAAGTGTATTTCACTGTATACAATTACACATCATGTTAAGAAACTTTATGAATTGCAGGTTATATAAATTAATTATATTTAAAATGTGCTGTTTATGCAAGTGGAGTTTTTTTTTTTAATTAATAAAAGAAACTTTAACACCAAAAATTGTATTTATTGATAATGCTTTGATATGTACATTTTAGAAGAGCATGTAAAAATACTTTAGTTAGAATCTGCTGATCTACATTCAAGGCCAATGCTAAGTTTTAAATGACAAGCATCAAAGAAAATGTGTTTTAAAAAAGCATTCTACTTTGATAAAACTCTGGAAGTTAGGTTGCATTATAGAGTCAATATTCCTGATTTATATGCGCAACCTGATATATACTGATTATAAAGCAAATGGTAGGTGAAGAGTTATCATTTCCTTCACACTGTTGTACTCCAAACTTTGGCACAAGATGCTTGTTCAGTATGGAAGACAAGGGAGAAACAATATGGATTTGAGAGACAGCTTCAGATTAACAGAAACAGAGGAAACTGTTTAGTTTCAAATGATTGACTTTTTTCCCTAACATTAGCCTTGTTAACAAATTGCATTCTAAAGAAAGAGCCATACCCATAATCTAGTTCAGTCAATAAATAACACCTTCTCTACAGTACATCAGAGAGTTTCAATGACAAGTACAATAATTTTTTTTCATAATGCCTTTATAAAACTCTCAGTTTCAGGCACAATAATACATTTCTCAAGACAAATTTTTCTCACCAACTATTCAATATTTTACAGACCCCAACTGGGGTCTTTTATAAAAAAAAATATTATTAAAGAAACAATTATCATGATTTCCCCCATTCCCCACAAGTAAGGCTTTTGTATACTTAACTAATAGGCTTAGATTATCTCAAATTTGAATATTATCTCCAAATAATATATCATTCACTCTTTTCTCTAAACTATGCACTAAATAAATTACTATTTGTGCTTTATCTATCACTATCTTTTTAAAGATTAATGATTTTAATTAAAAACACAAACACTTCAATTTGGGGGAAAAAATCACATTACAAATTTTAGCTCAACTAAAGGGCAAAACATCATTTATATTATTTTTAAAAAAAAATTATTTCTTTAATTGTAAATGGCTGCACCATATAAGAAATAAATGCATTCTACTAAAGAGTCTATAATCAAGTCACATAACTTGATATTAAATTTCTCTTCTAAATTTATTAAAAAGTGCTTGCAGAAAGAAAAATAAGCTATTATTCGTACAAAGAATTACATATAAATATATAAACAGCAGATTGATTACAAAAGAACAAACGGAATTTTTTCTAATTAACAATTATTTCAGAGAGGAGCGAAAAAATTCTGTTGTGAGTATAAGTGAAAGGCAATTAAAATTATATACTGTATTTTTTTTAACCTAATTATGGAACATTGTTATTAAGCAGTAATATTTTTACAATTCTCTAGTATATATAATAATTACTAAAAATTCTGTACAATGTACAATTTTTAAAGTCTAAAATAATAATAGGAATTAACAAGCTAAGTCACACAGAGCAGAAATTAATACAAACAGAATCACATCACTGATACACAAAATGATTTAAATATTTGAATACTTTTTAAAACCATGATGGTCACCCCCCCCAACAATCAAAATATCACCCACAATTTCTCAACTGAGTTCTGTAGTTTCACCTTGACTTTTCTGTTTTCTTGCTTCAGACAAGATCTGAAGTAATAATAAAGCAATAATAATTTTACTATAAGAAATGATTCTTCAGAAGATGCTTAATCACCCCTTCCCCACTTTTGGGCAACTAGCATAATTATATAAAAAATTCAAATAAATCTGAAAGTACAGTAGTACTGATTAGCTTTCTTTATATACAATATACTTCATATACAATCTAAAAAAATTAGCACCAATAACATGATCTAAAATCGATTCATTCACTACATCAATGCTATCTACTGATCTGAGTGTAAAACCATTCAACTTGTCCTGCTGAGCATAATTTGTGCAACTCTTGAGCCAGTCAGTAGTTTTTTTTTTTTTTCTTTTTAAAGCTTTCTTGTTTTAAATAAAAATCTCTCTCTCATTTTTTTTAATTATGAATAAACTTTTCAGTCTCTAGAAATTAATTTCATATAAGAACATTGGTTCAACTTCTCATATCTTGGCACAAGGAAGGCATATATTTGCACAATTATTTAGGATGCAACAGTGATTAAAAAAAAACAAAAAAAAAAACAAAAAAAAAAAAAAACATGGAAGTCAAAATTTTGTTAGTACTTTACCATCTGCTCATTTGAGAATATATTTAAAAAAATCATTTATTTTTACTCAGCAATACCAACAGATTACCAATCAGATGTGTAAAAAAAATCACTGATATATCTATCTATTTAATTCTTATGCAGATATAACACAAATTTTGGCATATGGTATTCCTAATCACTAAAATGCTAATTAAAAGGCAATAAAAATTCATCATAAATTTACATGTATACATTATTATTAATTAATATTTATGAAACAATCAGACAAATTAATATTTAACAATATTTTGTAATTTTTAGTGATGGTAATACTGGTAAAACTGCTATACATAGGCAATTGTATTAGTTTTATTAAATAAGGTAATATTCTATTTCAGAAAGAAAAAAAGAAATAATCTTGTGTTATACACAAGAACAGGATTTTACATTCATTTCTTTTCTTTATAGAAAATTCTTTTTCAAATTTACAAACAGTGCAATTTGTTAACTAATTTCTCAATGTATAGCAATTTATCCACGTGGAGGATAAATTATTAACTGTTTATTAATTTATTTATTAAAGCAATTTATTAACTGTTATAAATACAAAATCAGATGGATTATAAAGTCCGATTCTGTTAAATAAAAATGTAAACTTGTATTGAGAGGATTTATGTGGTTTTCACAATTTAATTTTAAATGCAAATAACACTAATTAATCCTTTCAGCAGTGAGTCTACCGTATGTAGGCAAGTACACTGCAGTGAATTTTTGGATATCTGAGGGCTCTGTGGAGTTCTTTGGAATTTTGAAAATATTAAAACTTTATACACAAATGCTTAAAAAATGAGTTTTTTTTTTTTTTAATTTATTGCTCAACACTAGACTAAAATTGTCAAAAATCAAATTGGAATTTTAAAAAAAAAAATCATAAAAAAATTTAAAACACCTGTCATTACTTTCTGATTTCTCTGAAATTCTGGATTTGAATTTCAGAGAAATTCTTCAATTGCAGCTTTTATAGGCCCAAATCAGAGACAAACTGAGGTCAACAGGTGTGAGTCCTCAGATTTTAAAAGCTATTTTCATTCCTCTATTACAAACTCTACAATCAAATGTATTCAAGAAAATTCACACATTTAAGATTTCTGTTTGTAGCGACCTCCAAATTAGTCACTCCAAATTGTTGAAAGGGTTAAACCATTGAATTATATCGTGTACAAAATTTACATTAAGTAAGTTAGAGTAATACTTTGGACTACATAATTAGCAACATTTCTGGATTCCATACTGAATCCTGTCATCAGGCCTAATCGTGAAAGATTTGAAGGCTGTTACTGTTACTAAATGACAGGTATAGGAAGACTTAAATCTTTGATTAGAAATTTTCTGGTAACACAATTCCACATGGAATGCAGAAATTTCATTGAATATTTAGTTCAATTATGTGAGAGTTTGAGTTATTTAATGTAATAATCTGTACATAAAATTTACTTGATTCACATGGTTTAGTTAGTATTATTCACATTTCAAATTAATTCATAATGAATAATTATTTTTATAAAGTTAAAAACATTAACTAGGAAGACAAGCAGCAATTATGAACCAGAAACCACAACCTTTACTAAACTGAATTTAAGACATGAAGTTTTTCGGAGGCAAATATAGATATGATACTAGAAATAAAATAAACAATTTAAGCATATTTACATCTATAATTTTAAAATAAGTATATGCTAAACAAGGTTCCTTGAATTACTTCTGTTCTCACAATTCTACTAACTGAGGACAAACAGCAAACTTCTACCATTTGAGATTCTTAAAAAAAAAAAAAAAAAAAAAAAAAAAAAATAATAATAATAAAAAATTTGAGCTCTGCCAACATAAATAATACCATACTGATAACCTTTTTTTCTAAAAACCATACTATTTTCTATTTATTACTGTTACACAGTACTGCATATTCTTTGAGTATTTGAAATAGTACATCTCAGATGTAATAGTAAATCTATCAAAAAAAAATCTAAATATGGGAGAGGTAGGATTGACAAATCTTTGCAACTTTCTATCTTATCAAATTACTAACTCATTTTACTGAAATATAGTAAATTGGTAGAAGGGCAACAAACGAGTAGAGGTAGGTTCACTCCTATTTTCATTTCTTTATATATTTCAGATATTTTTTCTTGATTGAACATATTTCGTTATGCCAGTACACATGGCTGAAGGGAGGATAAGAATAGTCCACAGTTTTTAATGTAAGGATTAATACATATCAGAGAATATATAATTTTTAAATATGTTATATATTTAAAAATTATATGAATTCGAGGAGGAGAATATATATAATATTCTCCTCCTCAAATTCATTACTTAAAGTTTAAAAGCATGGAAGACAGACTAAATTACAAAAGTGTGCTACATGTTCCATATTTTTCATCTTTAACACAGTGTATTTAATATATACAAAAATACTCACAAAAATAGAAACTGGTTTGTTATAACAACCAAAGATAGATAACAGAAAGATGCAGTTCATGATTGCAGGCAAATACCCAACATATTTTTTAAAGCAATATATTTTAAATTTAAATATCTTAAGCATTAAAAGATACCCAAAAATGTTCACATACATACAAATTATGAATTAGTAATTGTTTTTACTATCTGAAGGAACTTTCCATTGCAAGATTTTGTATTCAGCTCATTGTGGCCATTGAGGAAGTAAGACTGATATTCCATTTAATTTGCATTAACAGTGGCAGAGTCAGCTTTGGACTGGGGAAATCATTCCATTTTATATGTGTGTATATATACACATATACACACATGTATATATATATATAAAAAAAAAATCAAGAGTTATAATACTAGCGAAGTCCTTACCAGCAATTACATTTTTCTTATACATGACAGGAAGAGGATTTTAAATTTCCACATGTGATAGGTCACACTAAGGGATGAAGCATATTATTCTCTAAAATGGTACATATGATACACTAGTAATTTTTTGGTAAAAAAATAATCCAAATATTGCAATGCTTCATGATATATGAAGCAATCACTTTCATTTTTGTTTCTTTTTTTTTTTTTTTAGATCTACATATAAAGATGCAAAACCTTGGCAGCTTCTAAAACTTTACAAGATAACCAACTTTTATCTTTACAACATTGTACAGTGTTAAGTAGCAACATCTATTAACAACTAATTTTTTACAATTTGTTTTTCTGAACCAGTTGATTACAATATGCCACTTGCTTACCATACTAACAAGTAATAAAAAAAATGTGATTCATGGTAGCAAGTGCTCAACTCTCCTTTCCACTGTATAAACACACAAAAGTGAATTTTAGTAAAATTATTAATGCTAATTACTGAAACAGTCAACAATTGTAATAATGAAATATTATTGCCACACTCTCAAGATTATGCAGGAATTGCAAGTCCATTCAAAAATTGCAATACTTTTCCTGCTGAGCAATTAGTTCTTTCCCAATCTCACTTAGTAATCTTCCCACTTCACTGAAATCTAAAACGGAAAATGAGTGGGAGGGGAGATTGAAGAGATCATGCTCTAACAAATACTCAAAAACACAACTGGTTATTACAACACAGATGAGAACAAGCAAAAGTGATAGCCAATTTTTTTCCCTCCCAATCACAAGCAATTATTGCTATGCAGTCAAAAAAAAAAATCGTTTCAACTTTACTGTAAGTATAGCTGGGACTCAGTAACATGATATACTCTTCAAAATATAACTAATTAGACAATACAAAATACAAACATAAGAACTAGCCATCAAAAGGCCTTAGTTCTTCGTTTCTTTCTTGCTTAATAAACCAAGGATGAAGTAGAAACTCAGGATGTTAACAACACAAACATTCACTATAAGTTTTTGTACTTCTATACAATCCTTTTTTTTTTTTTTTTTTTAAAGTATTTTTTAAATCTTGCATGAAAGATTGCATGATGGTTTTGATGATGCACTTTGAGCAAAACAACTTGCCCTCAACATCCTATCCAACTTCGATGTTCAGGAACTCTGCTCTAAAACCCACATTTTTCTCCTTTTAGTGGCAATTTTAGCCAATTTAAGAAGAGCTCGTGCGCCTTCAGTGAGTTTTTTCCTTTCTTCCTCTTCATCTTTACTTTTGCTATTCCTCAGCCTTTTTGAATGCAAAACTTCTTCCTCTTTAGCTTCTGACAATTCCTCCTGCTCTTCTTCCTCCTTTGTAGAAGTGTCCATCTCTAGAGCACTTATGCTGCTCTCATTTCCATCACTACATTCCCATATCTCACTGGGGCAGGGGCTCAAAGAAGGGCTCTTAGCTTCCTGCTGACTGACACAGGCACTGTAGGTGTGGTCTTCACTTGGGCTACTAGTGATGACTGGCGTTGTAGTCTGACTTTGCTTAGAAAGCCAGGTTGGGCTGTCAGTCCTAGAATAAAAAAGTTATTTGAAATGCTCTTATTAATTCTTCACAATTTTAGCCTAGAAATGTTAAAAACATTTAATAATATTTAATTATATCATTCTCTCAGATGAAAAGTACTTCAACAGCTTTAGTACACAATTGGAATGACATTGAGAGAAAATAATATCAGTTGATCTGTATACAAAGAGCAGGGAAGGAAATGAGGGGGAAAAAAAATCTGTTAATTAGTGAGCAAAGCTGGAGATATTTTAGGCGATACAAAGCAAAACAATTGGCAACCATCATAATGAAATATTTGGCAACCATCATAATGAAATGAATAATGAAATATTCAAATACCAATGTTTTTAAAACAAGTTTGATAACAACAGACATTAGTGTCTGCCACAGGCTGTGTGTTAATGTATACACCAGACTGACGTCTGTGGTTCATGTAAGATATGATAATGCTACGTTTTCATTCAATTTTTATTTTATAGTATAGTGAAATCAATTATAATATGGATTATTAATGTATCATCAGATTAATGAAGTTACATGTAGAGATATCACATGCAAATGCAATTTCTCTACATTTAATGAAATAAAATTAAATATATGTAACTATGAAATATTTTGCTATAAATGAGTGCAACAAAATGCAATTTTTCTTGTGTATATGTTTTAAAATGCATGTCACTTTTTTTAATTTTAATTGTTGTTGGTGTGATTTGGCATGTGCTAATCACATTTTCTTATTCAAAATTGAAGTGATTGTTCAGAAATTGAAAAAGCAGAGGAATAAAATTTTGTAGCTGAAAACATGGGTATGGCTGTACTGCAGTTCTAAAGAAGAAAATTGCTGTATACAGTAAACAACACTGGATTGTTTGTTTGTTTCGGGATTTATTGGGCACATCGGCAACTATGACCATAGTGCACCAAAACAACACTGGACCTGTCAGTTATGCTGACACAGAGGAAGTAGCAGAAGTTGCCATTCCATTGTATATAATACTAATGCAAGCTCTGGAGGTAAACAACCTTTATCATACCAACCAGTTAAAGATAGATCATATGAGCACACAAAGAAATCAGTTTTGTGTCAAAGTGCACTGGAGGGGGGAGTCACCAAAAAAGAAAACCCACACCCATACTTCAATAAGTATAAAGCACCAATAAAACATTAAGGAATGTGTTGAAGTATGTCTCTCTCTTGTTCTCTTCCACCCCCATCTCTGAAGAGAAATGGGGAGGCATTTTGACAGTAAACTGCCTGCTGGTACATCCATCTCTTTGAACAGGTACACACCTCTGGTATGATAAAGGTTTTTCGTCACCTCCAGAGCTTGCATGAATGTTGTACAGAGTTGAATGGAGACTTCTTTTTCAGCAGCTCATTATTGTTTGCTACATTTCATATAATATTTTCTTTTGTGGAACCATAATCCTTCTGTGTACTGGCCATATCCATCTGTTCAGCCACAAAATTTTGAAGAATGAAAATGTGATAAGCATATGACTTTCATCAGCAATAGTTAAAATTAACAGCACCATATGCAAGTCAGCGCATATGATGATATTAATCAGAGGAGGAGGAGAAAAAAAAACCCAACTAAATACATATATATATAAATAACATGATACTTGAAATTAGACCATATTTTAGCATGGAATTGGCAATTTCATGAGATCAAATGTATTGTGCAGTTATATTATTAATTAGCACCATATCATGCTGATTAATAATATAAGGGCCTAAAGGCATATTCAGTAGCAGCATATTTGCCTAAACTTAGAACTAATGAAAATGCTAAAATATATAAAATAATAATAGTCCATTCAACCACGTGAATGTTCCTCTGCCACTTGTCTTGGGCTTTGAGTGGACAAATGACCTAACAAAATGAATAGCTCATGAATACCTGTTTCTTTATCCCAATAATAGTTTTACTTATTACAGCTAGAAGTTGCCATTCTTCCGAAAGGCCAAAATTTGTGGATAAAAATTAATTTTACTTTTATCATAAAAGGAGATAATACCAATAAATACAGCAACCTGGGACTGGAATACAAAGCCTTACAGGCATGAATCAGATAAAATAATAAAATACTTAATCTTTAGTAAGACTTGGAAACTAAGAATATGATGTGCAGCAACAGGCAATAAAAGAGATTTTGTAGTACATGCGGCTGAACAATGAACACGTAAAAGCACCATCTGGCTTTATAATTTGATCAAATGTAATTAAGTGAAATTACAAAATGTTACCTACTGGTATAGCATTTTCACAGCATAATAGCACACCTAATAAGATAAGTATTCTCTGTGTGTGGAATTTACTGTATGTATATGTGTCAATTAGAAATTAATGTGCACAGCTGTATTATAAGCTACTAAAGTGGAGCATACAGGGAAGTGGGTTTTATTTATGGGTTTAAATTTGTTCATTTGAAAACTTAACTGTTCCATTTATTATTATTATAATTTTTTATTTTATTTTTTTACAGTAACTACAGTGAACTGATGAGACAAAAAAAAATTCACTGATAATTCATGCATAGCTATCTTATAAATTTTTAAAAGTTAAGGTCTGAATATCAAGCTGATATTGATACCCGAAACTGGCCATTGTATAAATTCATTTAGAGTTGAAATGAATATTGTGAGAATTGCTTTTTTTTAAAGCTATTTTGAAATGGTCTTCAAACATAAACAATTAGGTTCTGGATATATTTCCAATACTGGTTCAAAAGAAGATGAGTTTAACTACAAACGTTGCAATGGAAATCAAGTATTGTAAATTTTGTTTCAATCTGACTGTAAAGAGAAGAGTTCTTAACAATTGGACCTGTATTTTATGTGGTGGCCACCTTGTTTCAGGATGACAGAAGTACCACTTCCAATCAGGGTGACTCTTACCTCACCAATCCCAAAACATACTGTAAATTTCATTTGGATCAGAATGTAAACAAATCATTTAAAAACATTATAGTTCATTACAGTTATTATGCTTAAATCAAATGGTGGACATCTAATTTTCACAAAGGGGGATAAAACCTTGCGAAACATGGCTTGTGGCTGTGAAGGGAGGTGTATACATGGATGTGCTTTATGTATACAATAAATAATTCTAAAATTGCCATCTCCATTGTGTGGGAGGGGGTTACAGGTAAATTGGTTTTGATCAGAGGGTCAATGGAAACGCACGCACATCTCATAATAGAGTTTCAGGAAAATTTTTTTTGAGAAAAAAGGGGGAAAACTAACCATTAAGTGATTATTATACATAAATCAGTCATCTTCTCTTTATTTTTATATTGTTCTGTTTATTTGCTTTAAGTAATTTGGTATTCTTTGTTTTTTTCAGAATCTATGCAGTCAAACCCAAGTGAATCTATTTTAATTTATTGGTTAGCTATCTTTATTTAATTTAGTTTTTCAGCACTGCCGGACTTAGGAAAATCAAATAACTAAACGTGAAGTGTCAGGAAATGGATCAACAATAACTGTACAGGTGCGAAGGTAATAATTGTGGCTTGACACTATGCTAGTTTTATTACAATTCAGAAAAAAAAATTCGTTTGTTACCAAATTTTCTTTATGACCCCTTCTCACATAAAAAAAAAAAAAAAAAAAAAAAAATGTATTTAAAGATTTCCATGTCATGTGACATATTTCCAAAGCTTACGAGAGTGAATAATTTTCTGCTCAAAATTTTACTGAAATGATTTACTATAGTGTATCATATTAGAATGTGTCTTTTTGCGATATTTTATGCACATGTAAAAAAATTATAAAAAATATAAATTCATAACAACAAATATATATATACTACAATTGTGCATGCATGTGTATCAGTATTTATATAAAATTACAAAATATAATGAATATCACTGATGAAGCCTATATAAATAGGGTAATGAGTATGAAAAATATTGCATGGGCAATGCCATACAAACCCACAGTTCTGTATCTCAAAATACACTTCAGTAAAGACTGTTCAATTGTTTTGAGAAGGAAAGGTGCGGAGTCTATTTTTCCATTTTTAGAAAGTATTACAAAATATCATAACCTTTTTAATATGAAAATAAAAATTAAAAAAATACAAGAAAATCAACTATTACCTCAACCTTAATCGCTTTCGTTGAAACCTTCTATTACTTTCTGAGGAAACTGAATCATTTTCTGACTCTTCACTGCAACCTAATACCAAAGAATAAATCTCATCATTAAATACTAGAGACACGATCTATATTAACTCAAAAACAATAAGCCTAAAATAAAATTTTAAGCCAGGCCGAGGGTGAGGTTTGATTTAGGGGCATGGCAAATTAAGCCATGAAGTGCAGTGCACCACTATCTACAAACAGCATGTGGCCTGAAGTCAGTTTATCTATTTGCAAGATGGAAAAATACTCATAGGGAAAATCCTGGAAAGTTTTTATCTCTGTCTGAGATAGTCTAACTTAGCCATCCACTTTGAAATGTCTCAAAAAGCAGTTTCATGTTTATTCAATGAGATTTGAACCAGGACCTTTCCAAATGGGTGGCAACAAAATCCACTCAATTTAGATATTAAAAAGGCACATATATATTTAATCCTTAAATAAAAATGCTAGTAATTTATATGAAGATAATTTTGAACAGGATCAATACTACCTAAAATGCAGATGTATGAAAAGGGCACACTTCACACCCATTTGCTATGGCTTGCAGATTGAAGTAATTTGCCAATCATATTACCTTTATAAAGCATTTATTCCAACCTACAGCATTATGTATGCAATGTCTCCAAGTGCAAAGCCTTTTCAACTCATGTCTAAACATTCTCTTTCATATTTAATATGAAAGAGCTGATGGGCATTGTCAAGTATGCAGGGATGAATAATAAGTAAATACACTTAACTGCACACCGGATGGTCATAATTTAAAGAATTTTGATTGGCTTGTTTGAGACTCTTTGCATCTCTCACACCAGTGGTGATAGGACAATGAAAGTTGGAGGGGGGAAAGAAAAAATTATGCACATCCTATTAAAGCAGCAGCATATGTTATCCTGATCTTTGAACTGGAGGTAAGTATCCTAAAGTTTGGTGCACTGTCAAAAACTTCTGGTCATAAGTAATAGAAACTATGTCCTTAATGTTAGCTATCCTCACGGTAGAGTTTGAAAAAGATGTAATACAGTAGTTTTTCGTTCACAGCTTGATTATTCACAATGTGATCAAGTGAGCTTCACCTTTACATGTGAATACTGCGTGTTGTTTATAGGAATCACCAACAAAACAATAAATTTTTCTGCATGCAAATATCCATAAGCAATTATTGTAGTAAACCATTTTCACACATTGTTCTGAATAGCAGAAGCAGCCTATACAATACCAAACTGGTAATGGAAAATTTGTGGCTATTTTTTTTTAAGGTGCCCCTAACCTCCTTTGATCTTAGTGAGTTATCAACTGATCCTTAGCAAAATGGCATGTGTTGTATAACAAAAGCTAGTTATAATTAACTGAACTATCATTCTTTGTCATGCAAGGTAGCTTTCAGCCAATAATATTCATGCCATAACCAAATTTCTATTGATAGCTTAGCAAAACAGCCAATTCTATCCTTGTTCAAAGTTACACCAGTCTTTGTGTTACGAGTGATCATAACACAAAGAATTTGGCATTCAACCTTGTTGCTGTAAGAATGACCTGTAAAATATGGTCATCAAGATAAGTTTTCTAGGTGACTTAGAATGCAGAATTTAAGTCCTGCCTTTATGCACCTTTCGGTTAATTGTGGACAAACCGAGAGATATTATACCACCTTTTCACTCATTCTTAAGTTTTCCATTAAAAAAAAAATCTATCAGTATCAAAGCTTATCAACTACAACAAACTTAATTTCCAAATAAAAGGTTAAGTTTGGCATAAACAATACATTTTCATGCTGTAAATTCTAGCATATCATTTAAGATATCTATTTAGGTGCAGTTTCAAGAGGTAATTTCATAATAATGATATATCTTCTGCTAAAGATTAAAATATGCCAATATATGAGAACTTTTCCTAGAATGTGTTTTAAAGAGAATAGAGAAATAAGGCAATAAAACTAGAAATTCTACATGCAAATTAAATTCATACAGAGTTCATCATGGCTACAACAATAGCTCATTCCGGCACTGGCTGTTGCTGCTACTCTAAAATAGCTGTTGTTACTGAAATATTTAAGTAGCAGCAGCTATTACAAAACTATAAATCAAATAAATGTTAAAAGGCCTAATGTACTATGCAATTGCGTAATTGCATATAATACTTTAAATTTTCTGTAATAAAGGACAATTTTGTTTCAAAGAAAATGCTTATCAGGAGTTTTTTTTAAATTTTTTTTAAAGGAAATCTGTAATACTGTATTTCAAAATTAATAGAATTAAATACAGCAAATAACAAATATAAACAATGAGATAACAAGTAGTAACTATAACTGAAAAAAATTAAGCTAAACATACATTGCAGTGTAACTTAAACTCAGAAACACAGTCACAGAAAACTTGAAAGCCAGCAGTAATTATAGAGTAGAATTTATACAATGCCATTTTCCATTACTTTTTTAACTGTTATCGAGTCAGTGTGTTAAAAAATAGGTTCACTTCAATTGATTCTTTAAACTGAAAACAAATATCAGTAAAATATTTCTTTGTGTATCACCTCTTAAATTCGAATTTAACCCTTTTCCACCAATTTCTGATGTATTTCATATATCACTCATATGATCTAGTGATCATACCTGTGAGATATTCTACTGTGCTGTATAACAAAGTGACATGTGTTGTATAACAAAAGCTAGTTATGATTAGTTGAACTATCATTCTTGTCATGCAAGGCAGCTTTCAGCCAATAATATTCATGCCATAACCAAATTTCTACTGATAGCTTAGCAAAAGAGCCATTGCAGTGTTGTTGAAAGTTACACTAGGCTTTTGTAATACAGATAACTGTGATCATAACACAAAGAATTCAGCATTCAACCTTGCTGTTGTAAGAATGACCTGTAAAAAAATTATATGGTCATAAGCTGAGTATTCTAGGTGACCTAGCATGCAGAATTCGCCGAGTCCTGCTTTCCGAAATTCGCAGTCCTGGAAAAAACGTTCATAACGTTAAAAACGTTTTTTCCGTAATGAGAAGCCTAATATATAAGTAATGCAAAAACATTACGCATGCATGTAACTATAATCACAAAATTAATTTTGCCACAAAAAAGACTATACTCATCTTGTGAAGGAAATCACAAATTTCCTTCTTCATATATATATATATATAAAAAAAAAAAAGGTGTAATGCTATTTAGTTTCAGTGAGTGCCATTACTGACACTGACTGTTTCACGAATTACTGTCCCTTAATTGATAATTAAATGGACACCCTCAGTGTAAGAGCTAACAATCCAGTTATGAGTTTCCACAATATGAGAGAGAAAGACAGATGAAAATGAACTGAATCCATTATATAGGGAAATTATATACGTAACGTACAAGTGCAAAAGCATTCCTTTATATACATAGCTATAATAGCAAAATCAACTACTGTTAGCTTTCAAGCATGTCTTGTGACAACGCAGACTATATTGTATGTTGTGTCTGTACAGTTGTGTGTAGGGTTAAGTGGCTGAGCTTTGGCAAGCCCTATATTAATATTGGGAATCACCACTTGAATTTGGGCAAACCAGGAGCTATTATACCACCTTGTCACTCATTCATAAGTTTTCCATTTAAAAAAATATACCAGTACCAAAGATTCATACTGTGTAATTAATTTTTTATTTAATTTATTTATCCTCAAACGTAGTGGTGGCTGTAGTAGTTGTTGTGCTTGCTGACTTCTCTGTTGAGCACCACCAAATGTACTGTACTACACTGTCATCAGCTTATATAAAATGCTGAAGTTCTTTTTTAAGATTCAGGCAGCAAAGCCTATACCTGCCAGTTGAAAATAGTATGCATGCATGCACACACACTTGTTCTGTAGAAACTAAATGACCAACACTATATTAATGGGAACTCGGTTTTTCTGCAGAAAACATGGACCACCAATAAATAGAAGGTATTTAAGGAAGTCAGTGGGTCAATCAATATGAAATACACATTGCAGCATCTTGGACATAAGACCATTGATTAAATATTTTTGGGCTGACATGCAAGGAAAATCCATGCAGAATCATTCTTTATCTATCTCTTACGCTATATGAAATTATCTTGCCTGACAGAGCAGTGTATTAATTTAACTCTAAATAATATGCCTGCCACATCAACAGTGTAAACTATTTAAAGAAACAACTCCCCTGCTCATCACACTCTGATGTACAATAAACTGGACTACATATATAACACATCAAACATGTTTAAAGAAAATAAAAATTGAATGCCATCTACTATTGTTTGCAAACACAAATCTGAAATTAAAGGAGCAGGGTATTGCCCGTGATGGAAGGCAAAATCAGTGGCATTCAACCCGACTACTGTGGTGAGCAATGAATGACAATACTGACCATATGGGCTATTATTTTCTGCAAATAACTTTTATTTTATACCCTCAGATAGTCAAACTAAAGGAATTAAAATCTTAATTGGCCAAGGTTCATATGCATGTCTATTCATATAATGTTTAGTTTCAGGTCAGTGTCTAATGCAAAGAAAAATCAGTTTGCACTTTCCTCAAGTAGGAAAGTACAGCAGGAGACTCTGTTACCAAGGATATCAAATAAATTGTACAAAAATATCATACAATTTATTTGATATTTAAATCAAGCAGTTTCCCTTCCCATTAAAAAAGTTAAAGTATTTATAAATTAAACTCTACAAGAAATTAACTTAAAAAATGCATAAGGATATTATTCAAATAGAAAAACTAACTCTGTAATCTTGCACTGGGCCCATTTTTTAGGGTAAGCATTGTTGCTGCTGCATCAACTTCAGAATCTACAAAAAATAAAATAAGAAGAGCTGTTTATGAATCAGTCTTAAATACATGTTTATTTAAAGTAAAAAAGAAAAAAAAAGTTATTATCATAAAAATCTAATTTAACACTTTTTCTGCTAGCTTTTCTGATGACGGTTTCTACCTAGGATTGAAAATGACAGGACAGAAACATTTTTGGGCTTTCTTCTCACTATGACTGAATTAATCAGCCTCCAGTGAGGGTTGGTTAACAAAAATATCCAGTTTCTGTCAAAGTGGGAGAAAAAGGTCTAAAAGCAGGGTGGTTTCCCCTCCAAATGGATTAAAATCCAAAGCCACATATTTGCATTCAGGAAGCAGAGAACATGTTAATAAGCTATTAATTAATTAGTATCAATCACATGGACAAAAACTCATAGATAGGCTGAGCGTCATGTACAGCTAATCAAGAAATGTTTACATTAAGAAGAATACAAAGTAATTCAGCACACAAATATCAAATATAATTATCAAGGTTCTCTCTTTATTAAGGCCTATACAATCAGATTACATACTGTCACTGTTTTTGTACAACTGTCATAAAAAAAAAAATAGTGCATATAAATACTTATAATACATCCAGTAGGCTTGATTTATAATAAATAATTATCACCTGTAACATATAAGGTATTATCAGAGTTTGTTTCTATAATGGGTTGACCACATGGGTCCTGCAGTAGTGGTCAAATAAGGATGGAATGGGGAAGCTTTTAATTTCAGCAACACAATTAAGCAGTAAATTCTTTCTTCTGATATTGAGTGGAGGTTCATATCCCTCAACATAAAGACTTTGAACTAGAGACATTCTGTATACACTTAGGGAAATCATAAGAGCAGAATACTGGATAGGGGCAAGACATTCCAAGGTATTCTCCCCAGAAGAATCATGCACAGATGATCTACAGTCTAGATGAGATCTAATTAGGGATCTATATAAGTGGAGCAGAATATAACGATCTACATCCCACGAAAATCTTTTGTTGCATATTGCAGTGTTCTACACACACACAGTCTTTTAGCCGGCAAGTTGTTGATTATTGGAATAACTTTCCTCCATGGGTGGTTAAGGCTGACAGCCTGGGGAGTACAAAGGTCAGCTGGATAGGTACTTACATGAGGATGGAATCATACAGGTGGTTTTGTTTTATTTCATTTTATCATTTATTATTATTATTTTTGCTGATGAAACAAAAGCCATGGGCTTCCTTGTACCATATGGCTAATACCAGTACTAGCTGGGTTTGCCCATTTTATGAAATGAAATATTCAAATTTCAGGAAAACATTTTACACCTAATTTGGTCATCAGTTGCAAAATTCAAGAAATTTCTATGGGGTTAACTGATGGAATAAATCACTCGTCTCTCAAAAGGAATCAAATTTTTCATTTTCAAATGGGAATAAGTGGGAGGGATAATGGTTAGCAAAGAACAGAAGATACTGTTTAATGGCAGCAATTACTGCCCACACCAAAAAACTGATGTCTCAACATCCATTCATTTTGGTGCTACACACAGGTTACAGTAACTACCCTATTCTATCCAAACAAAAATGTAATGATAATCAGTTTATAAATTGAATTTTGACAACGAAGAACACATGACTGATTTGCAGCATCTCAGGCCAAGTTTCACATCTAGCTCCTCTTATTTCACATTACCTCAAATACTAATTCTTTTGTTGAATCCTCCTGTATTATACACCAAAATTCTATATGGCATCATGCACTCATGGGAATATAAAAGGTTCACCATTTACATATTTATATTGTTAACTGCTGATATGAACAAGAATGTTTCAGGAATGAGTTCTCTGAATGTGTCTGAGCTTAGAGGGAAAAGTTTTTCTGTGGAATGAGTTTCTTCATGATATTTTGATTTTGATTTGGTAGTTGTTGGCGCATCGGCTTCTGTGGCCATATTGCACCTCCCAAGGTTTTTGAAGTACTTTGATCCAAGCCCGAGGCGGGAATCGAACCCGCGACCTTTGGGTTGCCGGGCAGGTACTTTACCCACTCGGCTATGATATTTTGAAAATTCATAAAAGTGAAAAATCTGTACATAACGCATTTAATTATTAACCTGTTCCTATTTTTACTTGATTGTCCAAACTCTGCATTACTTCATTTTTGATGTAACACTATCTTCTACATCTATTTATGTATCACTCAATTCACTTTCTTCAATTTCTGGGTCCAAATTCAAGACAATTTCAGCTTTTGTAAGCCAAAATTGAACAATGGTGATGTAATCTCCTACTCTTACTGTGATTTTAACATCTATTTTTGTGTTATCATCTGTTACAAACCACATCTACAATTACTTAGAAACACTATATAAGAAATGGCAGCACTGGAAGATTTATAACATAATCTGAAATGTTATTCGAAGCAGCCTTGAAAAATGTACATACAGAGAAATGTAAGTATAATTTGTTCAGGAAAACAAAATATACTCATTATCAGTGCTTCTTTTGGGATGGTATGCAACAGTACAGCGTACCGGCACCTTTATTAACAGTGGCATGTGACATTTGAATGTAGTACACTTCGAAATTTGTAATATTCCGTAAATTTTTTTCACATGTTTACCTACTATTCAAAAAAGTTATTTAACTAAATTTGCATTTTTCGCTGTCTATTGTTAAGATATTTTCTATATAAAACTTTATAACCATTTTTAGAATTGTAAATTACTCAGTTGGACATCTGTTTAATGAACTCCTTTTATAACGAATTATTCTGAATTCCCCTTGGAAGGTACATTTAAAATAGTTTCCGTTGAGCAAAGAAAATTTTTATATAGTGAACGAATTAGGACAGACTTAACTCTGTAAGCACTGTTTGCATTTCTGGCCTCTAGGCAATTAGTGCTGCTGCACGAATAAGAGAGCTAATGGAATTACCATTCTACAATTTTGTGGCATTGTAAAACCTATCCGACCACCTGTCCCACATACAGAGAAGTCGTACTTTTCAACAGTGAGCAGATCAGGGGGTATTCCTGATGCTGACAATGGGCTGTGGTCAACCTTCTACTGCAGTGGTGCCCAACCTTTTCCAGTACAGGGGTCACATTCAAAAAAATTCAAAGTTAGATTTATTTTGCGGGCCACACTGAGTGATTCAATAAAAATTTGTGTGTTACATTTTCCATATCTCGTTACATGTAAAACAGTAAAAGTGAAACTGAAAATATTCAAAAATTTTATTAAGTACAATACACAATTACATTTACTGAACAAAACATTAAATGAGAATTTTTTTTCGATAATTAACAAAATTTAAAATGCTGTTTTAGTTCACTTTCCAGGTGGGCCTTAGGTTCGACATCACTGTGAATTAACTGTAAGCACCCCGTTTGAGAATTAGGAGGGAGCGATTTTCTTTTACCCCCACAAATAATCATCTGTTGTTTCGCGGAAGTGTATTATCCACAGTTTTCCGTAAATTTTCTCTATCTCTGTTTACATGGTCACAGTACCTGAATATCTGAATGACATCGACATTTTGTACAGTTTCAAAAAATTCAAATTTAACTAGTTCAAAGAACTAGTAACAATATCGATGACGGGAGAAGGAAAATGAGGACAACGAAGGTATTAAACCTTCTAACATGAAATGTTGGTATTTGGTGAAAATTAAGTTAGAAAATTGTCAATTAGGTGCAGTTAAATGAAAGAGATGCAATTTGTAGATTTCGGGAATACCTAATTGAAAAGACGGTTTCGGAAGAATTGAAGCATTTGATGAATGCTCTGAGTATACAAATTTCATCGAGTGAATGCGAACGAGGATTTTCACAAATGAATCTGATCGTCAGCCCAACCAGAGTTTCGTTGATTTCTTTACTACTATTTCTTAAAATTGTAGGCCCACTGCTGACCCGCTTCGATCCATCAAAATATGTCAATTCGTGGCTGCTTCGGAAACATCATTCAGCAACCGACACAAACAGTAAGAAAAGAAGTCGGCATAGTGTGTCGGATGAGAACTTAATAAAAATTTGGAATATTCTACAAAAACTTTATTATGAAATTATTTTTTTTACTTACATTTTACAAATTTTGCTTATTTTTTTTTTATATACTTGAATAATAAAATTTATGCTTAATAAACTGTGTTAATATACTTAATTTGTTGTTCTTATTCCAAAAAACATTACTACTAAAGTAACAGTATCAGTAAAAAAAAAATCTTTAGAGTACTTTTCATATCCTTTTAATTTTCAAATTTTCCTGATAGCAAAGAATGAGTACCGGCACCTATTTTTTTTACAAAAAATAGCACTGATCATTATAATGAAATTTTGTAATAGTGAAATTCAGTAAAAAAAAAAAAAAAAAAAGCCAAAAATAAGTTACATATTACAAAACAATTGACAAAACTTACTTGTTATTTAAGTAATTATGTTTTTTTAATGAAAAATTCAAAAATTTCGTTTATGCTTGTTATTTTCAAAGGAATAAAACTTTTAAAACTAGTCTCTCCATTTTAAAATTTATAAAACTTTACTCATAAGTGCAACTATCAGATGAGATAATGCAAACAACCACACTCCTTCACAGAAAACTTTAAGCAAACATAATTTCAATATTGTAGCCATCTACCAGCATGTTTCACTAAATACGTAACTCTACACAAATGACTACTGACACTTCCAAAATTACTCAAGTAAGATTTTAAGAAGACGGACAAATAGCCATTAGAATTAGGAATTATTAATATGTTCAATTATATACAATTGGGTAATGTTTCAGGTATCTTGCCAATGCCCATCATCAGACCGTGCTGCTGACTGCCCTCAGACCTGAAGTGAAAGGCATTCACTTCAGGTCTGAGGGTGGTCAGCAGCACAGTCTGATGGTAGGTATCGGCAAGATACCTGAAACGTTACCCACTTGTATATTAGTTTAGGCAATGCTTAAACATGCAGCACATCCTGCCAGATGCTAAAGGCTAATTGTGAAAAAGTGTATATTGTATTCTTTAAGAATTTTCTTTTTGCAAATTTTGTTATAATGATTATATTTTTTCATTGCAATATGAATTTTTATATGTTAAATTGATATTTTTATTACAATAATACTCATAAAAATGAAGCATTTTTATGTAAAAGGTAAATATGTAGTAAATCAGATATAATCTCTGGTGCTCATTATACAAACATTTTACTGAATATATACACATTCCTCAGGCCCATATAACATATATACATGCACATATATCAGAAAATGTTAATAATACAGTGGATTCCGGTTATTTGGACCACCGGTTAATCGGGGCAGTCCTTTATTTGGGGCAAATTTTAAAAAACAGAACCCAATCGAGAAAATAGCCAGGGTTTACTTCGCTTAATTGGGACAAAATGCCATTTAATCGGGGCAGGAGACTGCAGCACCGAAGATTACCCTACGATTGTCTCATACCGTACAGGTAGTTCTGTGGGATTTCTGGAGGTCACAACCATAAAACAATTAGCAGTCACCTGTTTATTGGACTTTTGTGTTAGTAAAATCTATCATAAACTGACAGTAAACTCGATCTTATTGAATTTGCGCTAATACTGACAGCTGGAATTCTGTGGGTTATTATGATAAAATGTGTTTACACTTCTATGGAATCTTCAATCATATATAAAAAAAAAAATAATTTTCAGAATCTGCTCTTCATTCCTATTTTTAAAGCTTCGTAATTTGTTACTCCGTTCTCACTTGCGCATATCATGTTACTTGCAATTTGTGTCCCGTGTTCTTTGTTATTGATTGCTTATCTTTTTACTGTTTTAAATTTTAACTCCCACCCACAAATGACAGTGAACAGAAATGTCAACTAGTTTAGTTAGTATGTACATATTACAGTACATATTAATTCTTCCGATTATCACGTATATTCTTCCGAATTTCACGTATCATTTAATTTTTTAATTGGTAAGGTAATAAAAGGTAAATTTGTACTTAACGTATCTTTACTTTTATAGCCTGTGGATAATATTCCTCCTATTTTCGCTAATTAGAATCGCGGTTTAATTGAATTAAAATTCAATTCACAAATGTGATCACAATGACCGGCGCTTATTACACATCGTATAGTGAACGGTACTTTACAATGGTGACTCCATCGTAACAGTGAACCAATTGTAAAGGGGGGGGGGGAAGCATTGTATTTTTAACTATTTATGTGAAACTTCGGATAATTGGGGCAGCCGCTTAATCGGGCCAAAATGCACTAGTCCCGATGTGTCCCAAATAACCAGAATCGACTGTATTTGTTTAGGAGGTAATATTATTTGATAAAAACAAATTAACAAAAAATCCAAAAAAAAAAAAAAAAAAAAAAAAAAAAGAGTTTATATTAATTGTAAAAAATTAATTGTAATGTTTTATTTCATATGTGTATGATGTTCATCTACAACTCCTTGTTATAGATGAAATACAGAAAATGGTGTTTCCTTGAGCAGAAATGTGTTTACAACATTGTGTTAGAGAAACAATGCAAGCAGTCTATCATATGTGAATCATTAAATGGCAGAAAGCAAAATTGAGCCTACAGGCAAGCACATAGTTTAAGCTTTAGTAATGATGGTAAAAATCAAAAGTTCAATTTGTAAAGAATTATAGTATAGCAGCTCACATAGCTTTGTTTATGGGAAAAGGAAGTTACATTTGAGTAGTTTTACCACACCAGTTGTGTTTAAAGGAGGTTGTTTTATTAGGAAATTTATATTTATTTTTAAAATATGATTCGGCATAAAGAAGTGTATATATTTTGGGTACAAGCTAAAATCAAAATATTTGGGGACTGATTTTGTATCTTGAAACTGCAGTTGTTGTTGTTTGTTAGTTGTTGGCGCATCGGCTTCTGTGGCCATAATGCACCTCTCGTGGTTTTATATGAAACTGCAGTGAGTTGTGACATGTTGCAATATGTTCAGTGATGCATTTGATAGCAATGAATGAATCACCAGCTATTTAGACTGAATTAGTGCATGTTGAATAGAAGCTGTTATATTAAGAAATTTACATTTATGTGTTTTGTTGCACTTGCAACAAAACACATAAATGTAAATTTCACTTTTCCTAAAATTAGGAAAAGTGCAATAGAAACCCACAAAATGTTAAAAACAACTTTCATGGAAAATGCTACATATTGTTAGAAGACTTTTTAATGGTTTGCAAGCTTTAAAGAGGGCTGCTTTCCTATCTAGAATTATCCTTGGTCTGGCAGCCCTTCAACTTCAAAAACCAATGATTCAACTGGTCATGTTAATTTTCTGATTAGAAGTGATCAGAATGTTTAACTATCTGTGAAGCTGCTAGTGAAATTGTGAATTGCTGACTCACACTTTTTTTTTTTTTTTTCAATTATTACTGGTGATGAATCGTGGTTGTGTGTCTATGACCTAGAAACGAAGTCGCACTCTTCTCAGTGGAGACCTCTCTCTTCTCCAAAGCCCAAAAAGGCAAGACAAATCTTGGTAAAATGTGTAGATTGTGCTTAACATTTTTTTGATTCACAGAGCATTGTTCATTATGAATTTGCTCTGATTGGTCAAACAGTAAACCAGGACTATTACATAATGGTTCAATGGCAATTGCACTGTTCAGAGAAAACAGCTAGAGAAGTGGCACTGCATCATGACAATGACCCCGAACCCCAGTACTTTCAATTTAAGAATTTCTCGTGAAACAACTCCATCACTGTGGTCCCTTATCTGCCATATTCACTGGATTTATCTCCATGCTTCCCCCTCCCTCCTCAAAGCTTAAGGCTCACAGCTTTGCAATGTGACACAAGAACCATCAGCACTTCCAAAAGAGCCCATCACGAATGCTTCTGGAAGTTTTAGAAGCACTGTAATCTGTGTATACAATGCCAAGGAAACCACTTCAAAAGAAATTCATCCAAATAGCTGGTAAACTTCATCATTTACCAAATATTAGTTCAGCCTTGAACATATTGATCACACATAATATGCTGTGGGTAACAATTTTAGTTAAACCAAGTAGCCATCTACTTTAAAACATCAGAAAAAATCTTTTGACTGTAAGATGAGCCTGGAAAATTATGAGCCTGGACAACTTAATCATAATGACAATAAGGAGGAAGTTAAATTAAAACATGCTTCAGACTTTAAAAAAATTTTTTTTTTTTTTTTTAAAGTTACTATTCAGCATTTAAACAAGCACATCCAATTGCTCCAATACTCTACAGGGTGTTTTCAAAATATTGGTACAAACGTTTAGGGGAGGTAGATAACATCTAAAGGAATGTGAATCGCATAGGAACCCATAACCGGAAACGTCGTGGGAAAGTAGCAGCAGAGGAGCAGAAATGACACGACAATAATTAGTGGCAAACATTTATTTGACATAATATTAACAATGGAGTATGAGATGGATGCATTTCATGATGTTACAACAGATGCTCGAAGGTTTCACCATGAGACGTGATGCATGCGTGACACCGAAGCAGCACGGATTGGCAGACATGGTCGAACACACCTGAAGTTTCTTTTACAGTAGCAGCAGCGTAGACGAGTCTCGCCGCGAGATCCATTTCCGTCTCCACAGGCGATTCATACACGATAGATTTGAGCCCCCCCCCCAGAAAGAAATCAAGGCTTGATAAATCAGGTGAGCGTGGGGGGGGGGGAGGCAACGGGTCCACCACAGCCAATCCATCGACGCCCCAAAACGCCTGTTCAAATGGTCACGAACACACCTTCCATAATGGGCAGGTGCCCCGTCATGTTGAAACCAAATGTTGCGTCTCACATTTGCTGGAACATCATCAACTAACCCCGGTAGAACTTGTTCAAGAAAGATCCGATATTTAGTGGAGTTCATGCGGGATGGTAACAGGTATGGGCCGTTGTTGTTGTTGTTATTTGGTTTTTAGGAGCATTAGCAACTAAGGCCATATTGCTCCGGGATATGCGGTCGTCATTCCCTGACCTTTCCGCATCCTCCGTATTTGGTGGTGACGGGCTCGAACCCCGGTCTAATCAAGAAGCGTGTGCTACGCACTGCTGCTCCTTCCCACCTGGCTACGGAGGTGCCTGCCAGGTATGGGCCGACTAAGCAGTCACCGACCATACCTGCCCACACATTTATTGCGAAGCGATGTTGTGCCGCATGAGGGTGCACACCGTGTGGGTTGTCATGAGCATTGTGCTGATTGAATAAGCCTTCCCGAGTGAAATAAGCCTCATTTGTGAACAAAACATAGGCTGGAAAATTCAAGTCTTGAACACTTTCTTGGAGAAACCACTGCGCAAAAGCCACACGTGCAGGATGATCTTGGGGGAGCAGTAACTGAACCCTTCGGAGATGAAAGGGGTGTAAGGAATCATCGTGCCAGACATGCTGTATGCCGCAACGAGACACTCCTAAGGGAGAGGCAACAGCACGTGTGCTGGTAGTAGGATTATTCTGGACAGCATTCAACACACTTTCTTTCATGGCGGGAGTTCGCGTCGAACGTAGTCTGCCCACACTACCTCCTGTTACCTCTAAATGACCCATAATCACACAAATTTTGATGCACATGCGCAAACAAATGGTGGTCTGGTACATGTCTGTCTGGGAAGCGTTCTCCATAAATTCATTGAGCGGCTCGTCCATTGCCCTCTGCTAATCCATACCCTAGGTGCATGTCTGCCAGCTCACAGTTCATATATCGATGCATGCTCTTCATGCGGCAACTACTGCTTGAATGAGTAAACCAGAAATTTTCCCTCTCACGAACGATGAACAGCGCTGTCTACTGACTTACGGTGACGTTTCCGGTTATGGGTTCCTATGCGATTCACATTCCTTTAGATGTTACCTACCTCCCCTAAAAGTTTGTACCAATATTTTTGAGACACCCTGCGTATATTCCTTCTTCAAAAAATTCTTTTGCTTGTTAACAGAACCATCCTTTTATTGCCATTTTGACTTCAGCATCTGAAATAAAATGATTCTTTTAAAGCTTTTTTGGCAATGGAACAAAATGCATTAAAATCATAAAAAACAATAGATGTGGACCTCTACATGGGTATCTCAGTGCCTTCCAGCACATCTTTTGAAACAAGGTTAAATCAGGGTTCTTGCCCTTCTGCATTTAAAAACTGAATCACTGTACATTGATTTATTTCAGACACACCATATACAGTGAAACTTCTCCTAACGGACACCTCTTGTTAACGGACATCTCTCTACAACGGACATTTTCAAATTCCCCAACTCACCTCCATTGGTTTTAACCTGTTTGCCGCTTCTGTCTAGAGGACATTCTCTGTAACGGACACGGACAGGCAATCTGCACTGTTTCGTTTAGATTAGCACTTAATTTGATCTCCCCATAACGGACAGCGGGCGAGCTCACGGCCCTTTTTCTAGGAATGTTTCTTCCACGTATTGCCTCAATCGTGTGTTTATTTTCTATTTCTGATTCTCTGAATTTTATCAAGGTTTACGTTGCGGTTCTAAACCCTTTTTCAAGAATTTTAAGGCACGTGTAAAACTTCTGATGAATTCGGTGTGTGCAGGGGGGAGAAGATATGGTCGGCCTTTCGTCTTTTCAGTTTCAGTTTTGTTCAGTGTTGTGTGAAGTGCACAATGTCTTCTCGTAAACATTTAACTTTAAAAGATAAAGTCGAACTCATTAATGCGTATCATCGGCAAAAAAATAGTGTTCGCAATCTCGCTGCAAAATTCAAAATCGGGAAGACGCAGGTAAGCGACATCCTAAAGAAAAAAAATGAACTGCTCAAACAATTTTGGCAACACGGAAATGATCAGGTTCAAAAATCATTCCCGAAAACTATAGGACTTCAAATTTGTCGCGCACGTGCTAAAGAAAAAAATTTTCCCTATTATTAGGGAAAAGGCTTTGGAGGTTGCGAAATCTATGGGAGTAAATGAGTTCAAAGCTTCTGTGGCATGGCTAGACAAGTTCAAAGCTTCTGTGGGATGGCTAGACAAGTTCAAAACTCGGCATAAGATTTCTTGGAAAACCGTAAGTGGTGAAGGTGGATCTGTTGATACTCGGGTTGTAACAGAGTGGACCGTCAAATTGGAAGATTTATGTCGTGATTTTGAAGCTAAGGATATTTACAACTGTGACGAAACAGGGTTGTTTTTTTAAAGCTCTTCCTGAAAAAACAATGAGTCAAAAAAACGAAAAGTGCCAGGGCGGAAAAATTTCAAAGGAACGCTTGACTGTACTATTGTGTACAAATATGCTGGGAGACTTTGAACAACCTCTTGTTATAGGAAAACCACAAAATCCTCGTTGTTTCAAGGGCATAAAGTTGAATCTTTTGAATGTTGACTGGAAGTCTAATAAAAAAGCGTGGATGACACGAGATATCATGAGCGAATGGATAAGTCGCTTTAACCAAAACCTGATTCTTCAAAACAGAAAAATTATTATTTTCATGGATAATGCTGCATCTCACCCGCACATTGAATTGTCCAACCTTCAAATCGTTTTTCTGCCACCAAACATCTGCAGCATGTCAGCACTTGGATAAAGGGATAATAAAACATTTTAAACTTCACTACAGAAAACGTGTTTTAAGACATCTCATTGCAAACATGAACGATGTAACATGTGCGAGTGACCTTGCAAAGAAAATCAGCATCCTAGATGCGATTCAATGGATTTCCTCTTCAGTAAACGCAATTAGAAAACAAACTGTCGTGAACTGTTTTGTAAAGTCTGGCTTCTCAAACGCAAAAATTGAAGTTGTGAACAGCAATGTGGAGCACCAAGAAGAACAAGAACTTCAACATCTATTGATAATGTACGATACTTCAGCTACAAGTGACCCTGGCTACAAAGATATAGACTCGAGCCTCACTACAGAAGATGGTGCTCTAGATATCAACGACGTTATCATCGATATTTTTTCAAGAAGTTGCCCATGAGGATGAAAAAATGGAAGGAGGTCATTCTGTCGAAGAACATATTAACGACGAACCACTGATGAAAATAGAAGAAGCGCTCATACAAATCAATCGTTTAAAAATGTTTTTCGCCGCTGAAGAAGATACTGAAGGACTTTCGATGGTTTCTTCACTCCAAACAAATGTTGAAAACAAAATTATCAGCCGGAAGAAGGTGCAGAAGAAAATAAGTGATTACTGTATGTCTTTTCCTTAAGATAAAGTCATAATATGCATAGCACAATTGTATGTATATTATTTACAAAAATATTGTTCAAAATCTGTATATATTTTAATTTAATTTTACATTAAACGTTTAACGATTTTTTTTTTTTCTCCCTCAGACTTCTTGTTAGCGGACACTTCTCCTAACGGACACATTTTCGTTCCCCATGGCTGTCCGTTAAAGGGAAGTTTCACTGTATTTGAAATTACATATATAAATTACAGGTCTGTATCAATTCAATGCACGACAATTAACTGCATGCAACAATTTGGTGCATGACAATTTGACAATTCACAGTGGGGAAATCTGGTATATGACAATTTGGTGAAAGGCAACTAGTGACTATGACGATTCACTGAATTCTACAAGAGAATTTCATGTATAGTAGAACAAGACTGAAAATGTAAAACTTTAATATGTCATGCTGTAAATGGTTAATTTGGTGTGATCATTGTATGGTTCATATTTTTGACCGAACATACCAACCAGGTGCATTAGCATTTACACTTAAAGCCTAGCAGGCAGATTTTCATAAAATTTTATATTTGGCTCTTTCAGAAAGATTTATCAAGCCCATAAAAAGTTCATTGAAATCAGAGCAATAGAAATTCTGCAATTATTTCTTTATCCATCTACCCACAATTAATAATGTGACTTCCAATGGATGGATTTTTATGAAATTTTATATTTGGCTCTTTTAGAATGATTTGCAGAGCCCTCTCAAAACTAGTCTTGCAATCTGGATGCAATCTGGATTATCACTGCATGCTCCTGGAAAAGCAGAATAGATTGGTTGAGTATGAGCCTGTTATCATCAGCACGACTTGTCCATTCATATTGTTACAATTCCATATTGTTACAATATGGACAGAGTCATGCTGAAGATACCAGGCAATTACCCATTTTCCAACCTACCTGTAAGTGGGATCTGGTTGGATATTTTTACACAAAATAGGATTAAAAAAATATATACTCTTTTGCTATTTCTAAATTTCTACCTTCCACTATCTAAGTGACCAAAATTTCTGTTGGTTTTCCAAGCCTTTTACTTCACTGATTTTATTTTTTTAAATTCCTGGTGTGTATATGTGATATACCACTGAATTGTCATGATTACTAATAATCTTTCACCAAATCATCTTGCACCAAATTGTCACATACAGCAAACTGTCTTACGCCCAAGTTTAATGAAGAGGAAATGAAATAAAGCAGGTCCTATGCACTAGCATGGTGCTGTGTTGGTTTAACTGCAAGCATGTCCATTTCTTAACAATGGTAATAACTGCCATGAGTCAAATGTGTTTTAATCGAACAATCACCATTCTTTATTCACTCAACATCAGTGCAAGTTAAAACCAGGTGTACTAATGATTATTCACGTGCATTACCATGTAGATGATCTTCAATAATCACCATTGAAAGGGGTGATGGACAACAACAAAGAAATCACTAGGGTGAAACAAACAGATTTCTTAGCTGTAATAAAGTTGCAAAGATAAGATAAACTTTTTTTTTGGATGCTTAACTCACAAGAACATCAGCAGTGGTATTTCTTTATAAGGATTACCAGCTATCATTCCAGATTCCCATAAGAGACACACATAGATATCATCAGAGAAAGTTTATTAGCTTTTGTAGTGGAATAAGATATGATATTGATAGCCTATAATTCAGCCTAAACAGACAAGGTGAGAGCTGATCACTATATTAATTCAAAGGAAGGAGGAGAAACGGAGAACATTTTCAAAGATTGTTATGTTGATTGTTATATAATCTGAGGTATGTGATGATTTCTAAGTACCCATCTTGCTTTCTGTCCACTGTATGATAATATTTAGTGTGGACAAACACTATTTTGAATAACTGTTCAACACCAAGAACTAATGCCAATTTCTAAAAATTTACATTTAGGCTTAATAGAGAACTCATATCTTAAAAAAAAGGAAACATCATGTGCATGCATGCACACACACCATTACAATATCATTTCAGTTTAGTATGTTTAGTAATGCTAGCTACAAAGAAAGACAATTCTCTGTGTACACTCATTGAAAATAAAAATTAACACAAGCAAACTAATATTAACTTACTAGGCTAAGCAACATGGTTTAGAACATGGCATATCACTCCACATCCAAAAAAATTGTTTCTACTTGGAAAATTCAGAAGTGGTGGGTGTCAAAAACAACACAAGGGGAGAATCTGTTGAGGTTTTCCACATATAATCATCATCAAACAGCATAAATGAACATAGTCAGGGGAAGGGAAAGTAAACATTCCCTTCCCCTGACTATCACTATTTTCTTATTCTTCCTCCCACCTCTCCCATATACTTCCACCCCTTCCTCAACAGCTTTGACAGCCCTAGTATTGTACATACTGTCAATGCCTCTCAACCAACAGTCACCAGAAAATTGACCCCAATGGTCAGACAGTCACAAAGAATAGCATAAAAGAGCACATAGCGCATATGTCCATGTCAGTGTCAACGCATGTCAGTTTTAGGACATTTGTTATTGCTCTAATTCTTTATTAGTTTCACTGTTACAGTTTAATATGTTACAGTTTAAGTTTTGTCATCATAATTTTACATTTTTCATCACTGAGGATGGCTCCAAGAAGAACTAAAATGAATGGTTATCATTGCTTATTATTGTAAGTTAATGTCAGTTATCTCCTATTAAATTTATTTCCAATGAATGCAAACAGAGAAGTGTCTTCCTTTATAATTATTAGACCCTGCACTATCATACTTTAAGACAACATTAATATTTCTAACAATTAGTATTATTAGATTTTTCCAAGAAAAATCAAGTGATTTTCTGAAAGCTCTTCAGCATAATTGTATATGTGATATTTAGCAAGAATACAGACTTTTTCTTTACCATTTCAGTTGAGTGAAAGGCTGAACCATTCTTGCAGCCGTAGCAATTTACAGTGAGTAAACAACTACATGATCAAGCCATCTACTAAGATAGCATCTTTCCTCAGATGCACAAAATAAGGAGACAATTACATACAATTCATTTAACACAAATAAGCGTGATGCATGGTAAAATAATAACTGTAGGAATTAATCTGGCGGCTGCAAATCAATATTTTAAACATAGATTAGATAGTATATCTATATGAAAGTAATTAACCACTGATCCTGTAATTAAAAATCACAGCTTGTCCTTGTAGTCTTGTGAAATTTGATTAAGTTAGGCTTGCCTCCATTATCCCTACTGTCCACTAATTTATACAATTAGTGGACAGTAAAATTGTATAAATTTAATGTTACCTGATACTTTCAAACTGATTAGCTGACAAAATGAGGAATCTAGTGAAATAATGGTGAAACAAGAGTGAAATAATGAGGGTCAATTTCAAAATGTTTTTATATGGTCACTTGTTCTGAATATTTAAAAATAATAAATATATATATATTTAACACTAACAGCAAGCACAATTCTTTTTTTAGCAATAAATGTAATCAAGGTCACACTTTTCTCACTGGAGGCATTGTCTACAGGTTATACCCACGTATCATCCCACTCCCGATGATGTGGGGGCTAAACATAAATACAGAAGGGGAAAAAAAACCAAAAAAAAAAACACCACATCATATCACTCCTGAAAATATTACTCAGATATATAGTAATATTCTGACTATGGTATTATCATATAGTTTCTGCATTACAATGAACAGCTTTTTCTGCTTTACAATTAACATCTTCGAAATTAGTAAAAATTCTAATATGAACTTTCAGCATTCCACTGATGTTGCAACACTTTGTATTTTCCTCGAAGTTCATGTGAAAATCGGATATAAAAAAAAAAAAAAAAAGTTAAAACAGTTAACTTCTTTTTTCTTTAAGAGTTACAGATTAGTCCATCACTGATGGCATATACTCTTAAATTTGTGTTCTATGACCTGCACAAATAATTTTCTTTTCCCTTACCCAACTGAACTTAAAGTAAGAAACCCTACCTTTCATGCTGGAAGCAAGGCGCCTGGACAAATAAGGAAAGAGTTCTGGAAAATGGAATAAAAATATTAAGTCAAGAAACATTAAGAAACAAAAACCAGGAACAGCAAAAACAAGCTACATTCTTAGCAAAGAGATTAATTACTTACCAGGTGAGGGTATATTTAGGCCAGTATGTGCTGGTGCAATGGGGTATGACTTATCCCTATAAAAATAAGTTAAATGAATATATAAATTACTAAGACTTCTGCAATGAAAATGTCAAAAATAAAGATAAGTTTTGGCATTACAAATATACTGATTGCTATTTTTATACATTCAAACTGAAAACAGAAATACAGACATAGCCAACTTTTCTAATTTTCTCAATGACCCCATAAATGGAAATACTTTGTTTCCTTGGCCTGCCCACCACATAGATAAAACAGTCATTTAAAAAAAAAACATTACAGCACTTGACTTAAACCTGAAGCAAAATGTGAAACGTCTTCACAGTTGATGTGTTATAAGTCAGTTTCACAAGGCTTGCAGGAAATAGCCAGCTGTCTACAAAAAAAGAATGGCAGTGGGAATGTGTTCTCAAACATTCATGCTTATAACTGCATGCAGTGATATCTGTTGTGGACAAAATAGGAATCTAAAAGTTGTTTTAATCTGGATAAAAATAATTCTAAATCTAAAATCATCTGCCAACATTACTGAACACAAGTTACTAGTGTCTGGATATTTTTTCTTACCAAATAATAGTAATTTTGATACAATTGAGTCTGCTACCACACAGAAGGATTCCCATGCAGTGGTATTAAATTATAAAAGAATTAAGGAAAATGAAGCCTTTCAAAAGAAAAGTGGTATAAGTCAACAAAAATCAGTTTGACTTATTCCCACATTTCTTGTAGTTTAAAATATGTTCTATTTGAAGGTTAAGTCATGCTGCATGAAATGGAGCAGCCTGACTTCCTATAAACTGAGTCACTAAAAAAAACCACAAAAGCAAACAGAAGACAAGATGAAAACAGAGAAAACTGACCAAAAAAGCAATCTTCTCGGGAGAAAAGGCTCTCCTTGAGCATTCCCCCCCCCACTTCCCCAAGGACAGCAGTAGTAACTTCATCAACTTTAGTGTCCTAGACTTGAAGAGTAGCAGGTGTGGTTTGCTAAGCTATTTTTATAGCCATTCTACAACCTCCTCTGTGTCCAGTGTGTCATCCCAAAACTTAAAAAGAAACACATACTGGATCTTGTACATTTTGTTCTAGTTACTTAGCACTCATTTTTATACATGCTGGATCTGGTACTTTTTTTTTTTGTTCTTCTTACCTAGCACTCATTATTAGAAATATGAAATTGGTAAAAGAAAGTGAATCTAATATTGGATCAATTACGCAGGAAGAGGTAGAATTAAGTTTTTTTTAGCTTGCTCAAACCATTCAAGGCCACATACACCTCAACCAGATCACCTTGCAGGTGCCTAGTCTCCAGCTGCTGATATTTGCAGAACTTAAGCCTATCTTCGTAACAGCAACCCTTTGTTCCACTCACTAATCTCATTGCCCTTCTCTGTACTCATTCTAGTAGCTCGACATATTTCTTAAAATGAGGCCTCCAGACCTATGTGTAGTACTCAAGGTGTGGCTTGACCATTGCCTCATACAAGGGGATAATCATCTCCTTATCCCTGTTAGCAGAATTCCTATAATCACTGACAAGACTCCATGAGCTACTCTTGCAGCCTGTGTACACTGCTCAGAAAACATCATATCTGACTTACCCCCAGGTCTTCTTCATTCTCCTCTATCCTGAGTGTAGTACCACACAGTTGGTATATTACTTTGGGGTTACTGCTACCATTTACAGTACTTTGCATTTGTCAATGTTAAACTTCAGTTTCCACCTCTGAGCCCATCTGCTCAACTTTTCCAGATCCTGTTGCTACTGCAACAGGATCTGGAACTCCAATAATAACATTAGTCCATTAAGAGCAGTGTCCACTGATTAACACTCTCTGTCATCTCCCACTCAACCATCCTTTTATCCATTGTAGCAATTTGTCCTTAATGCCAAGCTGCTCCAACTTGTACAGTAGTCTGCTACGTGCAACAGTATCAAATGCTTTCCTAAAATCCAAGTACAGTGGATTCTGGTTATTTGGGCCACCGGTTAATCAGGGCAGCTGTTTATTTGGGACAAATCTTAAAAAACCCAATCAAGAAAATAGCCAGGGTTTACTTCGCTTAATTGGGACAACATGCTGTTTAATCGGGACAGGAGACCGCATCACTGGAGATTACCCTACGAGTGTCTCTGACCATGCCACATGGTTTGGTCAGATTTCTGGAGTTCACAATCATAAAACAATAAAAACAATTAGCAGTCACCTGTTTACTGGGCTTTTCTGTTAGTACAATCTATCATAAACGGATATCTCAATCTTATTGAATTTGCAATAATACCGACAGCTGGAATTCTGTGGGTTATTATGGTGAAATGTGTTTACACTTCCATGGAATCTTCAATCATATAAAAAAATTAATTTTCAGAATCTTCTCTTCATTCCTATTTTTAAAGCTTCGTAACTTGTTACTCTGTTCTCACTTGCGCATATCGCGTTGCTTGCAATTTGTGTGTCCCATGTTCTTTGTTATCGATTGCTTATCTTTTTACTGTTTTAAATTTTAATCTCCACCCACAAATGTCAGTGAACAGAAATGTCAACTAGTTAGTATGTACATATTACAGTACATACGTATTAATTATTCCGATTATCATGTATATTCTTCCGATTTTCATGTATCATTTAATTTTTTAATTGGTATGGTAATAAAGGGTAAATTTGTGCTTAATATATATCTTTACTTTTATAGCCTGTGGATAATATTCCTCCTATTTTCGCTAATTAGAATTTCTGTTTAATACTATTAAAATTCAATTCACAAATGTGATCACAATGACCAGCACTTACTACACATCGTATAGTGAACGGTACTTTACTATGGTGAGTCCATCGTAACGTGATTTTATTGTACACTGAACCAATTGTAAAGCGGAGGTACATTGTATTTTTTAACTATTTACGTGAAACTTCGAATAATTGGGGCAGCCGCTTAATCGTGCCAAAATGCACTAGTCCGATGTGTCCCAAATAACCGGAATCGACTGTATATGATATCAAAATTATTTTTTACATTCAGTTCCTTTGTGACCACATCATAGTATCCAATCAAACTGGTCAAACAACACTTTCTCTTAACAAACCCATGCTGTATCTGAACTATAACTGCAGTTTTGTCTAGATGATCCTACAGTGCTTCTTTAACCAGTGACGCCATTATTTTTCCCCAGAACAGAAGTTAAACCAACAGGTCTGTAATTACTCGTGTCACCTTTCAATCCCCTTTGTGAATTGGGGATATATTTACACATCTCCAGTCCACGGGGACTTCCCCTGAATCCAAAGATACCCTCATAATCATGGCTAAGGGCTGTTTACCGCCTTTGCTACCTTCTTTAAGATAACTGAATAGATCCCATCCACCTCATGTGCTTTCCTTATGTTTAATTTCAGTAATTTCTCTTCCACTTCGCTCTTAGTTATAACAAAATCATTTAACTCCCCGTTAGAGTTTGATAAGCTTCTGGCCTACACTTCCCTACAGAATTTCTCATGTGTGAATGCAGATGCAAAATACTCATTCAGTTTGTCAACTACGTGAGCAGAATTATCAACAATCGAACCATCGATATCGTGAACCAATCTGATTCATCCCTTCCTTCTAGAGTTTACACAAGTAAAGAAGTTGTTTTTCTTTGCGTCCTTTGCCAAAGATTTCTCATAATCTGCCTTTGCTTATTCACTTATTTTGCCACACCCTGCCTACCCGTTTTCACTTATAGTTTATCTCTTCGTGATGTTCAATTATATAATTAAAATTTTGTATATCTCATTAATTCAAACAATGTACACTTTTCGGTTACCTGCTGAAAATTAGTCACGCTATAACTGCTATATTTTTACCAAAATAATAAGGCCTTCATATAAAAATATTTAAAGTTCCTCCACTCTCAAAGCAACTTCAATCTAACTTCCACTCAAAACCAGCGTACGAAGTGGTTATTTAACAGCCTCACATGTCATATTAGAATTGGGGTGTCCAGTTCATTTACGTCAAACTGTTAATCAGTAATTGTTATGTGCATATACTGTGTGTATATTATCATGTGTGCGCGCGCACTCACTTTTCTCTACTCCCTAACAGCATATACGTAATTAGTAGTACAATTAAAGAATATCCAATAATTTGTATATACAGTATGCCTAGTCACAGTAAAGCACAAGTAAGCAATTTTTTTTTTTTTTTTGATAAAATAATTCCAAATTTGCACATATGACTTCACCTAGTAAGGGTACTTTAATGCAATAAATAAACGTTCTTGTTGAGAATAAGAGCTGCAGAGTACAGTACATGTAGAAAAAAAAAATATAATTATTAATAAAAATAAAAAACGAAAATTTTAAACTTCATATTGTAATTTATTTGTGGCAATACTTACTCTTCTGTCTTCCGGGCTCACTAGTTCCCATATGACAAACTGTCATGACCGGGCAAACTAGCAGCACAAAGATGAAAGAAGATATTTTTGATCGTGTTTGGCATAAAGGTCTTCTAAATAAGATTATCTTATGGTTTGCCAACTGTTTTTTGTAATTGGGTATCTAGTTTTCTCTCTGACTGCTCACTGCAGGTGATGGTAGATGGCTCTCTGTCTTCTAATTTCTCCACTAATGCTGGTGTTCTCCACGGTTCAGTTCTTTCTCCCACTCTTTTTCCTTTTGTATATTAATAACCTTCTTCTATTGACCAGGAATCTTATTCATAGTTTTGCTGATGACAACACATTGCATTCCACCTTCCAATTTGAGAAACTTTGCCCTGCCCAAACAGCCTCAAATTCTTGAATATCCACTACCAATTCCTTAAATGCCGCTCTCCAGGTAATTCTCCAGTGAGGCAAAGATAACTTAGTTTATTTGAATCCTTCTAAAATTCAGTCCTGTCTTATATCTTGCAAAAAGGATTCTTCTGCTCCCATGCTTATCTTCGATGACATGCCAATTACTAGGCAAGATCATATAACTCTATTGGGGATTACCCTGACTTCTCTCTCTCTCTTGGCATAAGCATATTACAACTGGGTTTTCTCTTTCACTCTTGTTACTTTTCTTCCAAACAGCCATTCACTCTGTTTATAATAAATTATAAATAGCAACTAGTTTAGTTTCTCCAAATACAATCATAGCTGCAGAAACACACTTGTTTGTTGGAGCAGTGTGGATTAAGGGCAACTTACTGCTCTATATAAAGGGTTGGATGAGTGGGGGAAGACAGAGACTAGTTATTAATGGACACTGCTCTTCATGGACTAATATTATTAGCAGAGTCCCCCCAAGGGGTTCAGTGGTGGGCCCCACTGCTGTTTTCTGTATTTATTAATGATACAGATGAAGGTATATCAGGCTTACTGACTAAGTTGACACATGATACAAAGGTTGACAGGGTGGTTAACAACAGAAATCAGGCTAAGTTGCTACAACAAGACCTAAAAAAATTAGGCAGATGGGTTGAGAAATAGCAGTTGAAGTTTAACATTAACAACTGCAAGGTACTCCATATGTGTAACAGTAATTCCAGATTAACGTAACAACTCTGATACTACACACAGGGTAATGGGAAATGAAAAAGATCTGGGGTAATTGTGCAGTCAGATATGAAGTTATCTGAGCAATGCAGACAGGCTGCCAGGATAACTCATGTGGGTTTGTCTATGATATACAGGAATTTTGCTTGAAGGGATAAGGAAATAATTATCCTGTTGTATAAGGCAATGGTTAGGCTGCATCTTGAGGATGGCAGTCATCGTGAAACAGGTGGGTATATGGGATGTGTTAGAGTAATTAAGAATAAGAATAGGTGCATGTATACTTGCATGTATACCAATGCTAGAAGTATAGTAAATAAATTTGATGAATTTGAAGTGTTGGTCAAGACATCAAAGGCGGATAATGTTGGGATATCAGAGACGTGGTGTCACACAGATATAAGGAATGCCGAACTGGAATTTGGGGAGTACACTGTGTACAGAAAGGATAGACAGGATAGGAACGGAGGAGGTGTTATGCTGTTAATAAAGAAAAACATAAAATCAAAAGAAGTGCATCCAGTTGATATAGATGAACAGTGCACTGTTGAGCCAGTTTGGTGTGACATAAGCACTGCGAAAGCAAAAATAAGAGTAGGAGTGTGTTATAGGCCTAATGACTTGAATGAGTACAATGAACAATTGTACAGAGAAATAGAGTGGGCTAGTAAATCGGAATGTCTTATAATGGGGGATTTTAACTTCCCAGATATTGACTGGAACTTGTGGGTTGGGCACTCACACACTAGTCAGACTTTTGTGGATTTATTGGATGATTGTTTTCTGCAGCAGCATGTTCGAGAGGCAACCAGAGAAAGTAATACTCTTGATCTGGTTATCAGCAGTGATCATTCATGTATTAGGAATTTGCAGATAAAAGAACCACTAGGTGGCAGTGATCACAGTGTACTGACGTGGGATTTACTTAAAGATTTAACTACTAATCAGGGGTAAAGGAAAGGGTTTTTGCTTCCGTAAAGGCGAGTACAGTGGTCTCCGACAGTTTTTAGTTTCTGTACAGTGGGATCAACTGACGATGTTACCAACAGTAAATTCTAAGTGGGAAGCATTCAAGGAATTAATCGTGGAAGCTACTAAAAGGTTCATACCTATTAAGAAATATTGTTCAAGGTTTAGGCCTAAATGGTTGTCAAATGAACTAATGAGACTCGTAACAGAGAAGAAAAATGCATGGGATGCATATAAATTATCAAGCGACTCAGAAGCATATGGCAGATATAAGTTAATCTGTAATCAGGTCACAAAGGAGGTTCGGCAGGCAAAGGCAGATTATGAGAAATCCTTGGCAAAAGATGCTAAGAAAAACAGCAAGGATTTCTTTACTTATATAAACTCTAAAAGGGGATGAATCTGATCGGTCCACTTGACATCGATGGTTCGACTGTTGATGATCCTGCTCAGATAGCAAACAAACCGAATGAGTATTTTGCATCTACATTCACACGTGAGGAATTATTAAGGTTTGAAAATGGCAGAAGGTTATCAAATTGTAGCAAGATATTTAATGATTTTGTAATAACCGAGAGCAAAGTGGAAGAGAAATTGTTGAAGTTAAACGTAAGAAAAGCACCTGGGGTGGATGGGATCTATCCAGTTATATTAAAGGAGACGGCAAAGCAACTAAGCAAACCCTTAGCCATAATTATGAGAGCATCCTTGGACTCAGGGGAGGTTCCCACGGACTGGAGATGTGCAAATGTATCCCCAATTCACAAAGGGGGATCGAAGGGTGACACGAGTAATTACAGACCAGTTAGTTTAACTTCTGTTCCAGGTAAAATAATGGAGTCGCTGGTTAAGGATGCATTGCAGGATCATCTAGACAAGACTGCAGCAATAATTCAGACACAGCATGGGTTTGTTAAGGGAAAGTCTTGTCTGACAAATTTGATAGGATATTATGATGTGGTCACAAAGGAACTGGATGCGAAAAATAATTTTGATATCATATATTTGGATTTCAGGAAAGCTTTTGACACTGTTGCGCATGGAAGACTATTGTACAAATTGGAGCAGAATGGTATTAAGGGTAAGTTGCTACAATGGATAAAAGGATGGTTAAGTGCTAGAAGACAGAGGGTGGTAATCAATGGGTGCTGCTCTTCTTGGACTAATGTTATTAGTGGAGTCCCACAGGGTTCGGTGTTAGGTCCACTGTTGTTTTGTATATTTATCAATGATATTGATGAAGGTATATCAGGCTTAATGTCGAAGTTTGCAGATGATACAAAGGTTGGCAGGGTTGTTAATGACAGTAATGGCAGTGTGCTACTGCAACAGGATCTAGATAATTTGGGCAGATGGGCTAAGAAGTGGCAACTGAAGTTTAACCTTGACAAATGCAAAGTACTACATATGGGTAGAAGTAACCCCAGAGAAACGTACCAACTGTGTGGTACTACACTTAAGGTGGTAGAAAATGAAAAAGACCTGGGAGTAATTGTGCAGGCAGATATGAAGTTTTCTGAGCAATGCAGACAGGCTGCCAGGGCAGGTCATGGGGTTTTGTCAATGATATATAGGAATTTTGCTAGCAGGGAAAAGGAGGTGATTATCCCTCTGTATAAGGCAATGGTCAGGCCACGGCTTGAGTACTGCGTACAGGTCTGGAGGCCTCATTTTAGGAAGGATGTAGATTTACTTGAGCGTGTACAGAGAAGGGCAACAAGATTGGTGAGGGGAATGAAGGGATCCTCTTACCAAGAGAGGCTTAAGTTCTGCAAATTGCAGTGGCTGGAGACTAGGCACCTGCGCGGTGATCTGATTGAGGTATATAAGGCCTTGAATGGGTTGAGCACGCTGAATTCTGATGGGATCCTTCCACTTGTTCAGATTACGAATCTAAGGGGGCATAAATTCAAATTAAGAAAAGACAGATGTAGAATAGATGTGCGGAAATTTTCCTTTAGCCAGCGGGTGGTTAATTGCTGGAACAAACTTCCATCTGTCATTGTGGAAGTTGATAGGTTGAATAAATTTAAGGAGGAACTGGACAGGCATTTGAAGGGAATGGTGTGATTTTTTTTTTTTTTTTTTTGGCTGGTGCTGCATAAGCTCATACGTTTGCTTTCTTGCATCACATGCCACTACTACTACTACTACTACTACTTCATATAGGTCTAGAAAATGAAAGAGCAACAAGGTGCAGTATCTCCTATGTTATTAATCAATTTTCAAAATAATGAGAGGAATTACCTCAATATATGCATGTAGGATGTTTCTTCACTAACATTCTCCTTGTTATTTTAAATGAATATTAAAATAATGAAATGAATTCTACCCTAGGAGGTAAACCATTAGCGATCCAATGTACTTGGCATCCCTGGTCCAAGAGCTCTAAACCTGTCACCAAAATACACCAGAACTCCAGTGAACAACGAGTGGAGAAGACAATTTGTCTATAAATTAAAAATGAATACAAATAAACTTCTGAAAATCCTAAAAATTCTAAATATTTTTAGGATTTTCAGAAGTTATTTGTATTCATTTTTAATTTTTGTGATGGGTTTAGAGCTCTCGGACCATGAATGTCAGGTACATTGGATTGCTAATGGTTTGCCTCCGAGGGTAGAATTCATTTTGTTATTTTAATATTCGTTTAAATTCAGGGAGAATGTTACTGAAGAAATGTCCTACATGCATATATATTGAGATAATTCCTCTTATATTTTAAAAATTCATATACGTCTGGAGGCCACATTTCAGTAAGGATGTAGATCTGCTGGAACTGGTGCAGAGAAGGGGAATGAGATTGATGAAGGGAACGAAAGAGTGGTCATCATACCAAGACAGGCTTCAGTTCTGCAAACTGTAACGTTTGGAGACTAGGCACCTGCAAGGTGATCTGATTGAGTCGTTTAAGGCTTTGAATGGATTGCGCAAGCTCAATGCTGATGGCATTCTTCCTCTTGCTCAGACTACACATGAGGGGACATAAATTAAATTGAGGAAGGATTGTCTCAGGATAGACGTGCAAAAATTTTCTTTCAGTCAGAGAATAATTGATTGTCAACAAACTTCCATTTGGTGTTGTGAAAGTGGGCAGTTAGAACAAATTCAAGGAAGAACTAGACAAATTATTGGAGGGGATGAACAGGTGATTAAGGCTTTGAATAGAATAGAATTTTTTTTTTTTTTTTTTTTGGCTGGTGCTTTATAAGCTTGTTTTCTTGTATCATATGCCATTAATACTACTATTAATAACAAATAATAAGTTAGTTTAGGAAATATGTTAACGGACTTTTTATTACTTTAAAAAAGATGAAGAGACAATCATGCACCTAAATATATATTTTTGTCCTATTTCCATTTCAGAATAAACTGATATAAGCAACTTTACAAGGTTTAGGAGAAACTGATTATAAAAAGATGATTCAAAATATGAATAACTTGGAAGTACGGTGTTATTGGCAGAGCTGATATAGATTGCCAGAATATCTTAAATATTAGTTTTTTGGGAGAAAGGTATAAATGAGAATAACTAATTCTAAGTATCAGACTAAAAACACAGCACTCCATGTAAATTTTGACCAAATAATTAAGTTTATTGAAACAAATGAAAGGGAAACTTCACAAGAACCCAGCCAATTTTGACATTTTAAAATCCTTACAAGAAAATATGACTTTTAGTTCTCCAGCATTAGTTGGAATATCAGAAGATTCACCTACACACAGTGAGTAGCCAGACAGAATTTCAGATGAAAACTGCTTACCCATGTTCAAAAGTAAAAAGATAAACCATAAGGTTGTGATCACTGTCAACTGCCCACATGGAATTTTTGTTGATTCTCAGTCTACTGCAATTAATTAAAATTAAATTAAAAGTTAAATGAATTTTAGAAAGCAGACAATTTCTGCTTATAAGAAGTTATTGAACTGCTTGCTGCCTAAAAGCCTGAGAGGTTGGAAGCTATAAATAAAATAGTGTTATGATAGTTACACTGCATTATCCAGAGGTAGTTTTCTAAAGAAAAAGTTCTACAAGATTAGAGCAAGGCACTAATTGCTCCAATATAAACTGAGAAATAAAGCTGAATGTGGCAATTACATTTCACTCATAAGCATACTAGGTAAAAATCTATGCAAATTTCTTAGACAAGAGGGTTAGAATTATTATGGAAAGTAATCTTGGGGAAAAACAGTCGGGCTTCAAGCCAAAGAGATATATGCACTAAAATAAATGAGATAATAAAGTAATGATAAATTATGAGAACATAACAAAACTGTGTATCTAGAATTTACTGATCTATGCATACAACAAAGTAAAACTATTAAATTCATATTAGAACATAAACATAATGTAACCTTTATCATCCTTTGCCTATGTTCTAAATCTTTTCTCTTTCAAATTTTAGAAAAATATGACATCAGGAACAACCTTGAAAGGAGAATAAAAAGTTAGTATAAAATAGCATATCTGAGGTGAGGAAGCATTGGAAAATGGTTTAAGGTTAAACTTGGAGCAAGGCAGGGCTGTATCTCATTACCACTTGTTTTTATAATTTTCATGGACCATTTAATAAAAGAATGCAATTTACTGGCAAAGTTTAATGTGGGAAACAGAAATTGGATCATTATTAGCACACATGATACTGTGCTGTTAAACAGCAGCTTTCAAGATCTTCATGTATCTTTAAATTAATTAGACAGAGGTTGCAGACAATTGCCATGAAAATTATATACAAAGGCAAAAGTTAAAGTTGAAGGAGGCAAGTAAAATTTAGAGTGGAAACTAAAACAAAAATTGAATCACATCAGTAATTCCATGTCTGGGAATGATCTTTAATGAAGATGAAAGAATTAGACATGGAAATAAGCAACAGAATGAATAAAGCAGAAGCCAGATAAATTTACTAGGAAAAGACAAAATTAGCTGATTACAACAGAGTTTTTAAACTTTAATATCAAATAAAGGTAAGTAAAGCAAACTTAAGATGGTATGGTATATAGAAAGGATGGGAGATAAACTAAACAGATATTTAAAGGAAAAGCAATTGGTAACAGGTTTTGGAGCAGACTAAAAGGTGGGTTTATGAAATCAAGTTAAGGATTAGAAGAAAAAGGTGTTTCCTTTGGCTAGAGGTGGAGATTAAACAAGAAATAGGATGGCAACTAATTATCATAGTATTGGTTAAATAGGGTGTAACCAATATTAAAAAGGTGGGACTCCACCCTAGATTCTCTTACAGTATATATTGTACATACTATAAGAGAATCTAGAATTTTATCTGAAGTTTTGCTTTAAAACTTTTTATTTACTATATATTTTTTAATAAGTTGGTTTCGTAATACTATAGTTCTTTCTCAATCAAACTAACAAACAAACAAACAAAAAAAAAAAAAAAAAACCTAGTTTTTATACATGGTTCTTAAAATGCATCCCTACAAAATCAGAATAGAACATAATTTTTGGAAGAAATTCCTCTGTTTGTCTGACAACCAGTTAACCAATTGTTTGAGGATGTTTTACAGGAAAACCAAGAAAGTTATATTTTCTCCAACGATACATAATGCTTAATATCAATATCCAAATAAAATATAAAAATAAAAACCTGTCTGATGACTTGTATGGAGAGTTTAGTCTTGTCAATTGATTGAACTCCATGTTTGCCATACTAGGTGCTTTTTGTAAGGCTTGAATAAGGTTGGGACGGAACTCTGAGTCAATGCACCACAATGATCCTTTACCTATGTTCTGGAAAACAAAGGTTAATTTAGAAAATTACTTATAACTAGTGCACAATAATGCATATGTACATTTCACTTTCATATATTGAAAGTGAAACTGTCATAACCAAATTCAGTTTTACATTTTATAACAAACAAAAACAAATTTAAATTCAATAAAAAAAACTGACTGTAATATTAAACTGCTAAAAAGGATATGAAAAAGTAATATTAAACTGCTAAAAAGGATATGAAAAAGTAATATCAAACACAAAATTACTACTTAATTTCAGAAAAAAAAAAACAAAAACAAAAACAACAAGAATTAACCATACTGCAAATAACTACTGTTTGAAAATAGCTCCCATTTTCAAATGATATCCTGCTTGAAAATTCACTGGTTTTATAGTTACTTCAAATGGATGAATATCACTTTTTTTGTGTTCTCTACTCTGCAGGCAGGGGTAAGCAGCTAGAACCCTTATTCCTGCAAATGTTAAGGAGTGGTTGGTTGGTTGATATGTTGTTTAATGGCACAAGTGCTGCTAAGGCCATATTGTGCCTGATTCTATTCGGTAGTGCTATTACCAGTTAAAATCTGTAAACTAATCCCGTCTGCTTTAAGAAATAAAAGAACTCAGCTAGATTTGCATTGTCTCCAATCAGATGGGGTAATGTCAAAGGTTCTTGCAGATGTGAAAGCGATTTGAAAATTTTGTTTCGATAATTATTATAATGATTGCAATTTATTAGAATATGCCTCACCGTAAGTGTAGTCTGACAAAATGTACAAATAGGCAGATCTTCCCCCTTGAGTAGATAGATATGGGTTAGATGCGTATGCCCAATATGCATCCTAGCCAGGATCACCTCCTCTTGCCTATTTGATCGCATGCTTGATGGCCACAACTTAGGTTCCTGTTTAAGTTGAAGCAGTTTATTGCCGCACTGAGCCTGCCAGATTTGCAACCATTGCTCTTTACACATGTTTTTTATGACTGATTTGTAGTCTGTATATGGCACTTGGTAGTTAGGAGATCTTGCAATGATTGGATGTTTAGCGGCTTGATCTGCGTAATCATTTCCTTTGATGCCTACATGACCTGGTATCCAACAGAAACTGACTGATTGGTTTACAGCTTGTAACGCAATAATCTGTGATCTAATTTGCTTCAAGATGGGGTGGATTGGTTTGGATGGATTTTTCAATGATTCAATCATTGAAAAATGATTTTTCAATCATTTTTCAATGATTGCACTCAGAGAATCAGAGTAGATCATAATTCGCTTCCTGGACAGATCAATCACGTGATCCAGAGCTATTTTAATCGCCCACAGTTCAGCAGAATAGACGCTGCATTCCTTTGGAAGGGACACAGAAGTAGAAAAGATAGAAGAAACTGCCGCTGCGCCCATTGTCGTACTTGTTTTCAAGCCATCGGTATATATTTGAAGACACCGAGAATTTTCTGCTACATGTGCAGCATGGAGTTTCCTGATGGTAAGGTCTGCTGCTGCTTGCTTTTTCCCCCACTGTTGGAATGAGAAGTCACAGACTGGTGTATAATCAGACCACGGAGGGTCGTGACTGCTCAGTTCCTGAAAGACATTACCCATGTCTAGATTCCAACATTGTGTTAACTGTAGCAACCTTATCCCAATAGGCTTGTTTTTGTTAGGTTTGTTTTGATAAAATGTGGTCCATTGGGGCTCAAATAAGTATGGGGAGATAGGATGAAAAGGAAGACTCCGTATTTTTGCTGCATAGTTGAGGATCAACATTTTCCTCCGAAGATGGAGTGGAGGTTCGTGTGCATCTATATATAGACTCTGTACAGGGGATGTTCTGAATGCTCCTAAAGCAGTTCTTAGGGCACTGATGGATGGTGTCTAGCCGAGTTAGTGCACTTTTCCTGGCAGAGTCATAGATTGGAGCTCCGTAATCCAAGCGAGATCGGATTAATACCTGATATAGTCGAAGCAGAGTGTATCGGTCAGCACCCCAAGTCAATGAAGATAGTACTCGGAGGATATTTAATTTTTTTAAGCAAATGGTTCTCAGATATGTGATGTGTTGTGAGAAGTTTAATTTATTGTCCAGGATTAGGCCAAGAAATCTGATACTATTGGAAAGAGGTATGGTGAAATTTTTAAGATGTGGTTCAGGCTCAGGGTGGATCTTACGTTTTTTACAGAAATGAATACAGTTAGATTTTTGTGCTGATAAGCGATAGCCATTGCGAGACATCCACTGCTCAATTTTCTTAATTGAGATCTGAAGCTGTCTCTCAATAGAATTCATAGATTTTCCTTGGCACGAAATCATGAGGTCATCTGCATAGTGATATAATTCTACTGTGCTTGGAATATCATGGATGATATTGTTTATTCTTATTAAAAATAGCGCAGGACTCAAGATAGATCCTTGAGGGACCCCCTCCTCCTGTATATGAATTCTAGAAAGAACATTTAGATGACTAACCTGAAAAGGTTCTGTCCTGGAGAAAGCTCTGAATAAACAAAGGAGGTCTGCCTCGTAGACCAAAGGTGTAAAAATCCCGTAGAATACCGAAACGCCATGTTGTATCAAAGGCCTTTTCTAAATCGAAACTTACCATAATGAAGTGGTCATTTCTGACAAAAGCGTTTCTGTTGTTTGATTCTGCTTTAGTCATCATATCTAATGCAGATCTATTTTGCCGAAAGCCATACTGATTTTTATGTAAGATGTTATGTGACTCAAGAAACCAGGTGAAGCGCTTGAGAACCATTTTCTCCAGTGTTTTCCCCAAACAACTAGTTAAGGAAATTGGACGATAATTTCCTGGATTAGAGAGGTCTTTTTCTGGTTTAGGGATGGCTAATACAAGTGAATGTTTCCAAGAGCAAGGATAAACATGTTCCTCAAAAATTCTGTTAAAAAATATTAAAAGAATTTGTAAAGCAGTATCATTCAAGTGTTTTAGCATAATATAAAATATACCATCAGGGCCAGCTGCACTATTGGGTGCTCTGTTAAGAGCATCCGTTAACTCGGATATAGTAAAAGGCTGATTATATGGAAGAGACAGACCAGTGTTGAAATTTAACTTATACCTTTCTGCTACCACTTTAATTTGTTGGAATGAAGTATCATATGAATTTGCTGCTGAAATTTTTGCAAAAGGCTTTAGCAAAAGCGTTTGCAATGTCTTTGGAGGAAGACAGTTCCTGTCCATTAGAGATCAATATTGAGAGGATGACAATGGATATTTGCCATTCAGATGTTGGATTTTCCTCCAGATTAATCTAGTATCGGTGTTTTTGGTGATAGTGGAAGCGAACTAAATCCAAGAATCTTTTTTGGCTTTCCTTCTTATTTGTCGTGCTTTAGCATTTAGTTTCTTGTAATTTATAAGGTTAATAATAGTGGGATGCTTGCGGAAAATATTCCAAGCTTTGTTCTTTTTTTTTTTTGCTCTATTACATTCATCATTCCACCAATAGTTTTTGCACCTGCATGGATGAGTCGACGACTGAGGAATAGCTTTGTCAGCTGCTGCTAGTATCCGTTTAGTAATATGGTCATTAGCTTCATCTATTGACTGGTTCAGAATGAAGTTTTTATCTAAAACTGTACTTAAGGAAAATTTTTCCCAGTTTGCCTTTGTAAGTTTCCATCTTCTGCGAGTTTCTGAATAGGTGGTGGGGGTAGTTTGGAATTTACAAGTACTTGGAAGATGATCACTATTGTGGGGATTATCCAATACCGCCCAATGTATACTTGGGTACAGAGCGGGGGAGCAGATAGATCTATGGCTGAAGTATTTCCTGAGGGAAAATGAACATGAGTATGTGCACCGGTGTTCAGCAGTTAGATTTTGTTTGTCCAGTAATGTTTCTATTAGCTGCCCTCTTTTATCAATATGGAGACTTCCCCATAATGGGTGGTGTCCATTAAAGTCACCCATCAAACAAAAAGGAGGTGGTATCTGGGCAAGGAGCTCATCAAAGTCTCTGAGTATATACGTTTGGTTTGGTGGAAGATAAATAGAAACAAGAGATAAAGATATTCCAATTTCTATTCTTACAGTAACAACTTCTAAATTAGTTTTTAAGTGGATTTGTCTAGACGGATTAGTAACGGATACCAAAACCGCTACACCTCCATGGGCTGCAGTTGCTGCATTCCTGTCACGTCTGTACAAAATACCGTATTTCCCCATGTATAAGATGCACCTTTTTTCGAAAAATTTGGGGTCTAAAAACTGGGTGCATCTTATACAGTGGTTGTAGATTTTTTTACTTGCATTTCCCGCTTTTTCGCACTTGTTACCGGTATATTAGGTTACGTTTTGCCATGTTCTGCCCAGAAATGGCTCATAAAAGATTTTCGTACAGTGCTGAATTCAAGTAATGAGGAGTTGTATGAATTTTATGATGAATAAAACTTGAGTTCAATAACTTTATGTAATACATTTTTTTTCAAATTTCGGGCCCCAAAATTAAGGTGCATCTTATACATGGGGAAATACGGTATATTTCTTTATTGAGGGGGTCACTTGGAGTTAAAAATGTTTCCTGTAAACAAATGCCTGCTGGATTGAAATCTCGGATTAGGTTATAAAGTTCATCTGTATTAGTACGTAGTGCTCAACAATTCCATTGTAAAATGCACTTCATTATTTAGTTTTAGTGGTAGGATGATCCGGTTGCCTTTTAGAGGCAGTAGGCTTATTGCGATCTATTTTATTTTTATCTTTTTTAGGAAAGGTAGGCCGTCCAGTGTCCATAACTTCTTCGGCATGAATTTCTAATATAGGTTCTTGTTGAGTTTTGTCATCTGTATCCATTTCTGCAGTATTAATTTGGGTTTTAGTAGAAGATTCAGCTTTTGTCATCCTGGTCTCACTTTGTGACTTGATGCCACTAGTGGTGGGGATGGAAATTGGAGTATTACAAGTCTGGTCTCTGTTGTTTTGCTTCAAGGATGGCTGAGGAACTGAAAGCTGGGCTCTAGCCCATTCAGCAAGTGATATGTTCGGTGGAACTGAGTCATTGGTTTGTGTAGCAATTGAATGATATTTCTTTGTAACATCTGCATATGTACGTGCAGGAGTATCTTTCAGTATTTGTTGTCTCGCTTCCTGATAAGTCACTTTATTTTCAACTTTAAATTTCTGTATTTTTTTTCCAACTTTCCATAACTCGCAATTTCTAGAATATGCAGGATGATCTTTCCTGCAGTTAGGGCAAACTGGAGATGTAGCAGTACAGTCTGTTTGAGTGTGATCCTGGGATCCACATTTTGGGCATATTGTGTTTCCTCGACATGTTGCCTGAGAGTGTCCGAACTTCTGACACTTATAACACCGTATTGGATTTGGTATATATGGGCGGATATGGCAATTTAGATAACCAGCTTTTACAGTATTTGTTAAGTTTGGAGTACTGAATGTGAGAATTACACTGCGGGTTGGAATGAGATTGCCATCTCTACGAGTCAAAATTCTCTTAGCTTGTATGACCTTTTGGTCTTTAAGTTCTTGTACAAGCTCCTCTTCTGTTACATTCAATAGATCCCACTCAGAGATAACACTTTTGGAACTATTTAGGGTTGAGTGGGGAGATATTTTAACAGGGATATCACAAAATGTTGTCATCTTTAACAACAATTCTGAATGTTTCGACTGTGTAGTTTCCACAAGCAAATCCCCTGACTGTAACCTTTTGACCATTTTAGGCAATCCAGCAGCATTTTCTAGAAATCTCTGTATAATAAATGGAGAGAGTTTGCTCACTGGTTGACTAGTTAAGGAATGGATAATCAGGAAAGTTGGATACTCAGGTTGATAATTATCTATTTTTAAGCGCTTATGTTGCACACTACCTTCATCAGAGTTATACCAATCTATGGTATTTGAGCTTGAAGGCTCTAAGGCTGGATAATTTTCTTTATCCATGTCGGCTCCTTTTCGCCCTGGGGGATTAGCTTTTCCACCCAGGTTACCAGTCCCGCCATGGGGAGGCAGGAGCAGTGCCGCTTGTGGCCAAGCGTAGGAGTTAGTACGGTTAGTATATACAATAAAGAAAAAGGTACTTTCCTTTTTTCTGGCTCCCTTTCTATACATTTAAAAAGTAGAGCTAATCAACAGAAAGACTTATGAATGAAATAAAACAAGGAAAAACTCAGTCACTTTAGGAATCGCAGTACTATTTAGCACAGAAAATCGCTTGGCCTCAAGAATCGCTTGGCACTCGGGGCCGTTAAGGAGTGGTATGAAGGGATGCTGTGCTTTGTATCTCCCTCATGTACAGTATAATCTGATATGATCTTGGTGTTCTTTTATGAGACACTGTGTCCTATGATGTCCCTTCAATGCAAGATATCTGGAACTTATATTTAATACTTAGCCTCACTGATGCATAGGTTTGGGAGGAAGGGGGAAAGTATGTGGAAGATCTTCCTGGAGCTGATAAAATATGATTTGATACTGAAAGTTCTGACAAGCCTGGCTACTCTGTAATTCAGGAAGGGTGGGTTGAGGATGCAAACTGGATGATGGTTACCCCTAATGGGCATTGTTGGGTACTGGTTGTTTTCGAAATATATTTCTGATATAGTGCAGTTCTATGGAGAGGTCTGAAAGCCCCTCAATGATGCCTGCCTTCATACAATAATCTGCCAAAAGCAGAAACAACCTCACCTCAAAGGTATCAACACACAAACCCTACCTACAGTTTATGTTATCACTTTTTTGCCTTATCACTGTTTACACACATGCAGTGGAGATGATTATGTAGCATCTCAATTTGTTCTTAAACTCTGGCAAGGCCACCATAACTGAATGGTCAAGTGAGGATCCATAACTACATGCACTGTGAGTGATGGTGGTTCAAGACTGTGTGACTGCTAAATATGGTGCAGTTTCTTGTATTCTCTGTTTTGTGAACTCCATTGATGGTATATTCATCCCAGAGTATAAATAGAAAATTTATTTAAGTTGCAAGTCCAGTTGCAGCTGTTGCTTCATACAGTTCATATGTTCGGTTGTTAGCGTTGTTGCTCAATGAAAGGAAGTATTCTATCTGTGCTCCTAACGGTTCGACTGTTTTATAGTAAGGCATTTTTTACCCAACCCTTTCTAATCTAATTCTTGATTTTAATATGTTCTTTATTTGTTTTCAATGGTTTGTATAGGTTTCCAGAAGCATCACGACAGGCATATTAAAGTATTTTATATTGCTTAATTTTCTTTCTGTCCACTTCCACCTTTTTATGTATGCAATTACACTCTGTATTTGTAAAATAATAAGAGAAGTTTACCTCAATATAGTATGTAGAACACTTGCGTGTGATACTCTCCAGAAATTAAAACGAAAAACTTACATTAGAGTAACAAATAATTAAAAATCAATTTAACGCAATTAAAAAAAAATAAGAAAATTAATTAAAAGAATTTAACGAAAAAAATTGCAAAATAATTTTCCTTCCTGAAGCTGACAACGCTTTTCGACCGTATATCGTGATCACAGGAAAAGTGTTGTCAGCTTCAGGAAGGAAAATCGTTTTGCAATTTTTTCGTTAAATTATTTTAATTAATTTTCTTATTTTTTTAAGTTGCGTTAAATCGATTTTTAATTATTTTTTAAATTATTTGTTACTGTAATGTAAGTTTTTCGATTTTTTCGTTTTAATTTCTGGAGAGTATCATATGTACTATACTGAGGTAAACTTCTCTTATTATTTTACAAATATTGATAAACGTAGAACGTATTGGGCATTACAGCTTTGGTTCATACTATCTAGCAATTACACTCTGCATCAATAAACAGCTGCATTCCAGATTAATCAGAATTTTTCAGTGGTTATTGTTTTCACTTTAGCAGAGTCCTGAAGTGATTAAATAGCATTAGCATTAGTAGAGGCATACGATGCAAGAAAGCAAGCTTATGCAGCATCAGCAAAAAAAAAAAACCAGCTCCCATTTCAACCCCTCCATTCGTTCCAAATACCTGTCCAGCTCAGGCTTAAATTTATTTAGGCTATCAACTTCCACATCAAAAGATGGAAGTCTGTTCCACCAATCAACTACCCGCTGGATAAAGGCAAACTTCTGCACGTCTATCCTAAAACTGTCTTTCCTCAATTTGAATTTATGCCCTCTCAGGCAATTATTCTGAGCAAGACGAAAAATCCCATCAGCATTGACCATGCTTAAACCATTCAAGGCTTTATACACCTCAATCAGGTCACCTCGCAGGTGCCTAGTCTCCAGACACTGTAATCTGAAAACTTAAGTTCCATTCACTAAGCTTGTTGCCCTTCTTTGTACTTGTTCCATCAGCTCTACATCCTTCTTAAAATGAGGCTTCCAGACCTGTATACAGTATTCAAGATGTGGCCTGACCATTGCCTTATACAAGGGGATAATCACCTCCTTATCCCTGCTAGAAAAATTCCTCTATATCATTGACAAGATACCATGAGCTACTCTTACAGATCGTCTGCACTGCTCAGAAAACTTCATATCTGCCTGCATAATTACCCCCAGGTCTTCTCATTCTCTACCACTGTCAGTGTAGTACCACACAGTTGATGCGTTACTCTGGGGTTACTGCTTCCCATATGTGGTACTTTACATTTGTCAATGTTAAACTTCATTTGGAACCTCTCAGCCCATCTGCTCAACTTTTCTAGATCCTGTTGCAGCAGCAGCGTACTGTCATTAGCGTCATTAACAACCCTGCCAACCTTCGTATCGTCTGCAAACAAATAAGCAGCATCCATTGTATATGTATATATACATATATAAATAACAAAATTTCAATTCATGTAACTGGTCCCTGAAAATCTTCTAAGTTAAATTTGCAGGTAGAAAGATCAAACATAAAAAAAGAAAGGAATACAAGGAATGAGTTACCATTAAAAAGATAGTGTCAAACTCGGGCACAACATTGGACATTGTTTTTGTTTGTCTGAGGGTTTACTGGCATAACATCTACTGTGGCCATACTGTGACTAATGTATGGTTTTAAAGCTGAGAAAGTTTACCAGAAATAGGTCATAAAATAAAGAAATGAAACCAAGGTAAGAAAAAATTTAAAATACAATGGAAAGTAGGGAACTACTCTTTTCAGATCATTTTCAATTGCCATAAAGCTATGCATGCAGAGAGATGCCCTTGTGTTGTAAAACCCTTAAGCAACAACAAAAGCAGCAGAGAGAATTGTAGATGAGCACAGGAATGAAGGAACTTTCCTCTGATTGAGTGAGGGGAGGATCACTTAATCTGAACACCAGATTTTCTGAAAATTTTGGGCGGAAGAAGAGATCTGGCATTCATCATGTATCTATCTTCTGATTTGAATTTAGCCACGGTGAGCTTTTCCATCATGGGTAAAATTACTGAGTCCATTTTTAGTTGCAAATTATGTGGAGAAAAGCAGTGGAGAAAGGAATTTCCTATATAAAAGGTACATTCATTAACTACATAAAACTGCAAAGGATGTCAACATTTCAGATGTATTGGGATTCTGTTCTCAATATGTTATACCAGTGGTTTTCAACCGGGGTGCCACAACAACATTCGTGGGGTGCCGTGTAATTTGGGTTTAAGTTACTTAAAGTTATTATTATTTTGAAATTTATATATTTATTTCATTATAAAAAAGGTACAATATTCATTGTACCGTATCTTTTTAATTTTGTGGTGATCTATAATTGATCTTTATTTAGTACCTCTATATAAAGAATAAAATTATTATATATAGGTATATATTAAAAGGTCAAAAAACCACTAAGTATTTCTTTTAGCCTAGGGGTGCCGTGAACCGAGAAAGGTTGGGAACTTCTGTGCTATACTGTAGTGGCAACTAAACTCTTTTAAGACAGTTTACAACCTGTAAGCTAAATATTATTGAATATGAGAACATTGTCTAAAAACTTAGTATGTAATTTTACCATAATGTGGGGTAACACACTATTTTCAGCAGCAGTTAAATAGGTATCTGAGAGAGCCCAAACCCAATGAGCCAAAAGAGCTCAAAAATCAGCTTAAAAGTTTTTGAATTGTGTGTGAAAAAATTAGCAAGAAACAGAAATGGAAGAAGATTTACAAATAGTCGATATAAGAAATTTACACATCACAATCTTCAATATATCTAGTAGTAATTACTTCAGTAAATTTGATGCAAGAGACACTAAACTGAAGAACTTCTGTTTTGGATTTACAAACAATGGCACAAAAATTCAAAAGACAAACAAATTCTGTAATTCAACCTAGAAGACAAGAACATTCCCCAAAGCATATTATCCTCAATTTGTCTTCTTTCAAAACTTTTCAATCATGAACTGGATATGAGTCAGTACCATTCACTAGTGGTCATTTCTACTTTTCAATTTGGTAACTCTGAAAAGTGCTAATATGGCCTTTCTCACACTTCTAGTCAAACATTAACCCAAAGACAGCTAATGCATATTATCTTCATGCTTCAAGATCTTTTTTTTTTTTTTTTTTTTTTTACTTAGTAGCATGCATCAATTTTAATTGTTTAAATCTATTTCCTTTTAGCACTTCTTTCTAGGCAGTAGTAGATGTCAACCAAATATTAATCCACTTTTTACAGGAAGATATGTAATTCCCTTTTCAGCACAAAAATTAACAAATTGACAGAGACAGCCTATTACAACAAAGTGCTCAATCTCCTCTTTTAGTAACTTTGCTATTTCAGTTTATAGGCTTACTATAACAGGAACATTATCAACACTAAGTGCCAAAATTTTTTTTATTTTTATTTTTTAGGAACCCCACATGCATTCAAGTTTTCAGGATCCAATACTATACCCTGTGGAATCACCTTTCAACACTAGAACTGAAAACAAGCTACTTTTCAGTTTAGGCTTTTTTTTTTTTTTTTTTTTGTTTTGTTGATTATTAAGAAAGAAGAAAACAATGGGGCATAATTTGGAATCACTCTGATTACTGCCATCTGTAGAAATTTAAAATGGCACATTTTTCAAAACCAAATTATTTTTTCTTCTCTCTACAATTTCACTATCAAGGAAGCACATTCCTGCATAAGTAGCACAACTCAGAGAAAGATTATGTTCTACAAAAATGATGAGAATAAACAGTCAGCATATATGATAGTATCATCTTTACTTCAAAATGCTACATCTATTTTTGTATTCCTTTCTATGCAGTGCACAAAGAAAATGTATCATCGTTTCTGGATTTTACGATACATGGAAGTCTTGTGTATAGCTCTTTTGAAATTTTGCCGTCCTTGGCATCTTACTGAAGGACACTGTTCATTAGTTTTTGCACCACACACAGAAATACAATAAGTGGAACACTAGAGATGGGGCAAAATTCATGTATCTGTTACTTTTTTTTTTACTCAAAAACTTTTTTTTTTTTATTTTATGTGAATATTATATCCAGCAGTAGAATTTCTGTTTTAATATTTATCTAAGTTAAAGACTTAACTCTAGTATACACTTCAGTGATTTTCTAGGGTGGTATAGAGTATTGGGGACACACTCCAATCTTTACCCAAACTGACCAAATATATAAAGAATTCACGTGCTTTAGTTACATCAGTACCATGAAACTGCTTATTTTCCACAGCTGGAATGATAAGTGAAGGATGCAGATGCATCAAATTTAGCTCTTCAGTAAAGTTTAAAAACTTGTGTAATCAAATGTGAATAATAAATAATGTCCATTACAGATGCATTTAAGGTGATATTTTAACCAAAAAATTGCATAACATAACTTTTAGACAGCTTAATAAAGTAACTTAAGTAATTTAATAAATTTATTGATAATGCTTTTTAAAGATTTTGTTTCTTGCTAAGTTTTTGCAACGTCATGTTACTACAATTACCAAGCTACACACATACACTTAGCTGGTAACACATACAACATGTCTTACACATTTCATAAAAATAAGTACAGCACAAAGTTGAGTGTTGTCATTGATAAAAGTAATTTATACTTTTAAGAAGCAGTCACAGCTGTTACAGAGTACAGCAGAAATTGTCATAACATTACAAGTAACAAACAAGGCAAAGCATTTCCAGCGTTCCACATAATTTATGCAACTCAAACTAGCAACACCTGATGGCCAATCATTAACAAAAATCAGAATTTAACAGTGAAGCTGTAGTTTTACTTATTTTTGGCAAAAAAATACAGAAAATACTATGTTATGATTATGAGATGGAGGAATCAAAATGAGTTTAAAAACTGTTTCCATCATAAATCCTGACAGTTGACAGCTATGTGATTGGAAGAAGGTGTAACATAATTCCACAGGATGATCCACAGTCCAGGAGTAGCGTGCTTCACAACAACACCAAAAGCACATAATGTGCCTTTATCTGCTGCTGTGCCATTAAACCTCAAATAACAATAACACCAATTGGGCTTTTGGGCTGCAGCTCTTCTATTAAAATTCACAGCATGTAGGCTCTATGTGACATGGAAATACAGTTTGCATGTGGCTGGCTACCACCCCAAAACTCAGATTCTTTAGGGTCTCAGATTCAGTAAGATAAGATAACAATTAGCTTTCTCAAGGCACAATATACATACATGTGGTGACTCCAAACATGAAAGGAATTAGAAATTGTAGTACAGGCAACTCCCCTATTACATGGTACTTCTGCAACACAGTTTCACTGTAACATGATTGATAAATTGCAGCAATCCTCGCACAACACGGTACTTATATAACATGGTTTCGCTCTAACACAGTTTGAGAATTGCGGGAAATCACTCATAACAGGGTAATTTTTATGAGGGTTTTGTGCTGGAAAAACTCTGCTATTATGTTAGATGTAATTTTTAACATTTCCATTCCTTTTTGTGAATCCCCGCTGTTGACTCGCTAGTCATTATCACCTTCATGATATTTTTCTAAAGGACATTTCTGGAGGTCACTACTATATTGATTACACTTATGTTAGTGTAATCAATTATAAATGGGTAGTAAACTCGATCTTCTTGCATTTGCTATAGTACTGATAGCTGGAATTCTTTGGGTTTTCATGTTATTATAGTGAAATATGTTTCCCTTTCTATGAAATATTCAATCTTATAAAAAGCAAATAAATTTTCAAAAACTCTTTACTCCATATCTCACTTGTGCGTATCGTGTTTGTTGCAACTTGTGCGTGCAGTGCTCTTGGTTATTAATTGATTATCATTTTTACTGTTTTAAATTTTACAACAAAAAAAATAAAAAATAAAAAAGTCAGCGAACAGAAATATCAATTAATTAGTATGTACATATTACAGTACATATTAATTAAACTATGTACGTAACCGCAAATTTATTTTTATTTTGCTAACAGGAAAATATTCTTCTAATTTTCACATATCATTTAACTTTGTTAATTGGTAAAGTAATATAGTTAAATTTTTGCTTTATATTTTTAAAACGGGGGCCCACTGTATTGTGTTGGGAGATCCCTGGGTTAATAAAGTTAAATTTGGTGCTTTATTTTCTTTATTTTTCTGTGCTATTGAACTTGTGCTTGTTTGAGCCCATAAAAAATTGTGACTTTGAAGCGTACAGTTCATGACTTTTAAAGAGAGCAAGAAGGTACATGAAATCTAGATGCTGCAGAAGAGATTGTGCTTAGCAGCGATGAAGTTTGGTTTGGTTTGGTTTTTAATGGCGCATTGGCAGCTAAGGCCATAATGCGCCAAGTCAAATTTAAAATGCTACTAAACATTTTGGTAGCCAAGGCTACCACGTCAAGCAATTAATTATTATGTTAAAATGGACAAAGTAAAAGCATAAAAGGTATAAAAACTTAGATCCTTGTATAAAAATTAATAGATTGTAAAAAGTTAAAAACGTCGGACATATTGTCTCTGTTACCTATTATCTGACTGAGTGTAAATGGCTCAGTCAAATTATTAAAAGCAGTAAAACACAAGCGTCGTGCTTCTATAAAAACAGGACATTCTATAAAAAGATGACTGACGGTTAAAATAACGTTACACATCTCGCACATAGGTGGGTCATCCGCCCTCAGCAAATAGGAATGTGTTAGATGACTATGACCTATGCGGAGCCGAGCAAGAACAACTTCCTCTCTTCGGACCCTGCGTAGACTGAAATGCCATTGCGTAATTACAGGCTTAATGTGATGTAATTTATTTGTGGCCTGTCCGTGCCAAGAATCTTGCCATTGGGAGAGTAAATTAGAACGTATTATTTGCCTGTAGTCTGTATAAGGGACGGACAGGCAATGATTATCCAGGGAAATGGCTGATTTGGCAGCAGCATCAGCCGATTCATTTCCCCGGATCCCAATGTGGCTTGGGATCCGGGGAAATGAAATCCTTCACCCCTCATCTGATCCTGTCCATCAGATTCTGGACAGGATCAGATGAGGGTTAAAACTCACTGATACCAGAGCCTGTAACACGCTCGATGAATCGCAATAAATCATATACCTTTGGTAGTTGCGATTTTTAATGTGATCTAGGGCTGTTTGTATTGCATGCAACTCTGCAGTATAAATGCTAGTTTCTTGTGGGAGCAGCGATGAAGAGGAAGAAAATTAAATGAACGTATGTTATCTGACATATAAGTATCACAGTTTGTAAGTTACGACATTTGTTCAAGTTAGTGCTATTTAAGTTACTACTATTATGAAAATAATAGTTAAAATATTAAGTAAGTTGTTACTACTATAAAAATTAAGTTTCCGATAAAAAAAAAAAAAAAAAAAAAAGGTATATTTTTGTTAGCTTTTGGAACATAACCTCCTTTTTTGTATTGGTTCTTAGTCCCATATAACACGGTTTCGGATTACACGAGATTTTGTAGGAACCAAACTACCGTGTTATATGAGGGTTACCTGTACTTCAATAATGTGATGGGTTGAAGATTGAAAAAATAGAAGATATTTGCCGACAATGGACTTGAATTTCTGCAATATACATGTGAATACAGGTTGTTACAAAGAACCAAAGTAGAAGGCTTAAATGAGGAAGAGAAAAAGATAGTTCTATGAGTTTGGATTTGAATGGAAAATGGATGTTGACTGGTTGAGGCATGTGTTTGGAGGGTTTTGGAAAAAGAGAGATATATATTACAGATGATACTTCAAAAGAACATTGCACAAGAAATTATTTACAGCAGAAAACGAATGGCTATTATTATGACAGAGTGGAAAGATAATATAGGTTTTGGAGGCAACCACCTTAGATGTGGGAACAGTGTTCCATGGTACAGCAGATCTGAGATCTATATAGAATTAATTAGTGGCTATTTAGAAGAAAAGTAATGCTGAGAATGAAAAAGAAAACTGAGTTCCTTGAATGCAGAGGAAGCAATATTTGTAATTTGCTTGCCAGGAGCAGTTGGAATTCAGAGTAAATAATTCACCCAGTGATGGTATGCAATCTTGTCTAGAAATTTGAATTTTATTCAAGATGAGCACAGAAACAGCAGACACATGCTGCACAATGCTAATAAGTCAGCATTGTCTTTAGATGAGTATCTAACAGAAGCCAACTGCTATATGCTACATTCTTATGTCTTGAATAGCCATAGTACATGTTTTGGAAAAAGATGGGTTAGATAAAGGACAAGATTTAGGATGAAATGAGAGATAAAAGACTTCATCCCTAAGAGAATAATTTCACTGACGTAATCTACGCAAACATCATCTTAGGAAAACAACCTCAGATGAGGTAACCAGCTATTTCAAGACACACTGGTTCCTGTCATTCAGCATTTTATGTCTATCTGGTTATATTTTAATAGTAACAATAATAATAATAATAGCCATTTAGTGCAAGGAAGTCACAGGCTTTTGCTGCACTGGGTGGGGAGGGGAACAACAGGAGTAGATGAGAAAATCCAAATTATTTGCTTCCCTCTTACTATCCAGTTGACCTCTGAATTTATTTATATTTAAACTGTCAGCCTCAACTACCTGCGAAAGCAACCTGTTCCAGCAATCAATGACTCACTGGCAAAAAGAGAGCTTCCTACAATTTAGTCTAAACATCTTCCCTTGTAATTTGAATTTATGAGCCCCCAAGTTCTGGAATTTTTTTTTTTTTTTTATGTAAACCCCAAACACGAGAGGTATTAGAACCTATAGTACTTAGTACTGTGCTTGGGTTGGAGGTTGAGAAGACGAAAGAAGATATTTGTTGACACTGGACTTGAACTTCTGTAGACTGTAATTTTCAGGAATACGTATGAAGGAAGGTTGTTCCAGAAAACAGCAGTTGAATGATGAATAAACAAAGAAGATGAAAAGTTGGTTTTGTGGGTTTGAAGTTGGACAATGGATGTTGGCTGGTGGCGACACGTGTTCGGACTGTTTTGAAAGAGAGAGCGGGAATTATAGAAGCCAATTCAGAAGAACAGTGCCCATGGAAGTATCTGTAGAAGAGGCATACAGCAGAAACAGTACGTCTATGAGACAGCAAGTGGAGAGACTCTGTTAGAGATGAATCATTCATTAACCTAACTGCCCTCTTCTGAATTGAATCAAGAAGCCTGAGAGAGGTTTTGGGGCACTACCCCAGATGTGGGAACAATATTCCATGGCAGGGCGGATTTGCGATTTATACAGAGTGAGCAGCTGTTTGGAAGAAAAGTAACACCGAGAGCGAAAGAGAAAACCAAGTTTTTTAGATGCAGAGGAAGCAATATTTGTAATGTGCTTGTGCTAAGAGAGATTAGAAGTCAGGGTAATCCCCAAAACAGATATATCATTTTGCCTAGAAATCGGGGTGTCACTAAAGATAAGCATAGGAGCAGAAGAATCCTTTTTGTGAGATATAAGACAAGACTGAGTTTTAGAAGGGTTGAAATCAACTAGGTTGTCTTTGCCCCACTGGAGAATTGCCTGAAGATCGGCATTTAAGGATTGGTAGCAGAGTTTCTGAAGTTGAAGCTGATTGAGCAGGGCAAGGTTTCTCAAAATGTAAAGTGGAATGCAATGTGCTATCATCGGCAAAAGTATGGATAGGATTTCCAGTCAAAGGAAGAAGGTCATTAATATACAAGAGGAAAAGAGTGGGGGAAAGAACTGAACCTTGGGGGACACTGGCGTTAGTGGAGAAGTTAGAAGACAGAGAGCCATCTACCATCACCCTCAGTGAGCGATCAGAGAGAAAACTGGATAACCAATTACTAAAAACAGTTGGCAAACCATAAGATGGAAGCTCGTTTAGAAGACCTTTATGCCAAACATGATCGAAAGCCTTTGAGATGTCAAGAGCAACTACTTGTGTTTCACCGAACCTTTCCATTGAATTAGTCCATAAATGGGTAACATAAGCCAGAATATCACTAGCGGATCGACACTGATGGAATCCATACTGGCAATCGTTGAACAGACAGAAGGTTTCTAGGTAGTTTAAAAGTTGGCGGTTAATTGATTTCTCCATTACTTTAGAAAGAGTAGAAGTAATTGCAATGGGACGATAATTGGATGGGAGAGATTTGTCACCTTTTTAGGAACTGGCTGGATATGAGCAAATTTCCAAGCAGAAGGAAAAACACCTTTGGAATAAGAAAGTGAAAAAAGGCAGCAAAGAATAGGAGTAAGTTCAGAAGCACAGGTTTTGAGAACAAGTCAAGAAATACCATTGGGACCTGGAGCTTTCTTAGCATCAAGATTCGTCAAAATACATCTGACATCCTTTTGACAGAAGAACACAGGAGGTATTGAATGGAGCGTGTTGGGAATGGTGGGAGGTGTTTTACCAAGATCATTAATACATGAGTTGGAAGAAAAATGGGATGCTAGCAGGTCAGCTTTATCCTTGGATGAAGTGACAACAGAACCATCTGGTTTGGACAGAGGTGGGAGCAGAGATGGGCAAAAGTTGTGGCCAATAGCTTTTGGCAAGTGACCATTAGGGCACTGATCACTCCGTAGCCGAGTGGTCAGGAGCGGGAATGCAGTAGCACACGCTCTTTGAGTATACCGGGGTTCAAGCTCCTGACTGCTGAATACGGTAGATCTGCCAACCCGCACTGGACCAGCGTGCCAGATTATGGTCCATTTCCCTCAGCATGAATTGTTGAGGAGGCTTCCATCCTGCAGTGGGTTGATAATGGCTGCACTTTACTTTTTTTTTTATGGCAAGAAGCAAGTTTTCTACTCTTAGCCTGTTCAAAATCTAGTTTGGACTGGTTAATAACTGCTTTACAATTGTTGCGAGCTTTGGTGTAGGCAGAAAATGAAACTGAAGAATTGGAAACAAGAAAATTACGATATGCAACATTCTTCTCTTGAACAGCCTTAGAACATTTATTGGAAAACCAAGGTTTAGATAAAGGATGAGATTTTAAAGTGGAGTGTGGGATAAATAATTTCACTTTTTTTTTTTTTTTTTAATGTGAATCTCAAACAAGAGAGGTATTAGAACCTATAGTATTTAGTAACGTGCTTGGGTTGGAGGTTGAGAAGACGAAAGAAGATATTTGTTGACACTGGACTTGAACTTCTGTAGATTGTAATTTTCAGGAAATACGTATGAAGGAAGGTTGTTCCAGAAAACGGCAGTTGAATGAATAAATGAGGAAGATGAAAAGTTGGTTCTGTGCGTTTGAAGTTGGACAGTAAATGGATGTTGGCTGGTGGCGGCATGTGTTCGGACTGTTTTGAAAGAGAGAACGGGAATTATAGAAGCCAATTCAGAAGAACAGTGCCCATGGAATTATCTGTAGAAGAGGCATGCAGCAGAAACAGTACGTCTACGAGAAAGCGAGTGGAGAGACTCTGTTAGAGATGAATCATTAATTAACCTAACTGCCCTCTTCTGAATGGAATCAAGAAGCCTAAGGGAGGTTTTAGGGGCACCACCCCAGATGTGGGAACAATATTCCATAGCAGGGTGGATTTGTGATTTATACAGAGTGAGCAGCTGTTTGGAAGAAAAGTAACGCCGAGAGCGAAAGAGAAAACCAAGTTTTTTAGATGCAGAGGAAGCAATATTTGTAATGTGCTTGTGCCAAGAGAGATTAGAAGTCAGGGTAATCCCCAAAAGAGATATATCATTTTGCCTAGAAATTGGAGTGTCACTAAAGATAAGCATAGGAGCAGAAGAATCCTTTTTGCGAGATATAAGACAAGACTGAGTTTTAGAAGGGTTGAAATCAACTAAGTTGTCTTTGCCCCACTGGAGAATTACCTGAAGATCGGAATTTAAGGAATTGGTAGCGGCTTTTCGAGAAGTTGAAGCTGATTGAGCAGGACAAGGTTTCCCAAATGGAAAGTGGAATGCAATGTGCTATCATCGGCAAAACTATGGATAGGATTTCCAGTCAATGGAAGAAGGTCATTAATATACAAGAGGAAAAGAGTGGGGGAAAGAACTGAACCTTGGGGGACACCGGCATTAGTGGAGAAGTTAGAAGACAGCGAGCCATCTACCATCACCCTCAGTGAGCGATCAGAGAGAAAACCGGATAACCAATTACTATAAACAGTTGGTAAACCCTAAGATGGAAGCTTGTTTAGAAGACCTTTATGCCAAACACGATCAAAAGCCTTTGAGATGTCAAGAGCAACTACTTGTGTTTCACCGAACCTTTCCATTGAATTAGTCCATAAATGGGTAACATAAGCCAGAATATCACCAGTGGATTGACACTGACGGAATCCATACTGGCGATCGTTGATCAGACGGAAGGTTTCTAGGTAGTTTAAGAGTTGGCGGTTAATTGATTTCTCCATTATTTTAGAAAGAGTAGAAGTAACTGCAATAGGACGATAATTGGATGGGAGGGATTTGTCACCCTTTTTAGGAATTGGCTGGATATGAGCAAATTTCCAAGCAGAAGGAAAAACGCCTTTGGAATAAGAAAGTGAAAAAAGGCGGCAAAGAATAGGAGTAAGTTCAGGAGCACAGGTTTTCAGAACAAGTGGAGAAATACCATCGGGACCTGGAGCTTTCTTAGCATCAAGATTTGTCAAAATCCTTCTGAAATCCTTTTGACGGAAGACCACAGGAGACATTGAATGGAGCGTGTTGGGAATGGTGGGAGGTGTTTTACCAAGATCATTAATACATGAGCTGGAAGAAAAATAGGATGCTAGTAAGTCAGCTTTATCCTTGGCTGAAGTGATAACAGAACCATCTGGTTTGGACAGAGGTGGGTGCAGAGATGGGCAAAAGTTGCGGCCAATAGCTTTGGCAAGAAACCAGAATGCTCGGCTACCATTAGGGCAAGAAGTAAGTTTCCTACTCTTAGCCTGTTCAAACTCTAGTTTGGCCTGATTAATAACTGCTTTACAATTGTTGCGAGCTTTGGTGTAGGCAGAAAACGAAACTGAAGAATTAGAAACAAGCCAATTACGATATGCAACATTCTTCTCTTGAACAGCCTTAGCCCATTTATTGGAAAACCAAGGTTTAGATAAAGGATGAGATTTTAAAGTGGAGTGTGGGATAAAGGATTCTATTCCTGCAAGAATAATTTCACTGACACGATCTGAGCAAATGTTGACATCAGAAGTTTTGAAACAGTAATCCGACCATGGAAAAGAAGAAAAGAAGTCTCGCAGGTCATCCCATTTTGCATTATTGTAATGCCAAACAACACTGGAGAAGAGACAATCACCAAGTTGTGATCTGAAGTGCCTAAAGGACCTCTCACTTCGACCGTGTACTTAGAAGGGTTGTTTGTGAGAAAAAGATCAAGCGCATTGGCTGTATGATTAGGATTGTCCAGTATTCTTGTAGGTAAATGAACAATCTGTGCTAGGTCATTAGTAATTGCAAAAGCCTCAGCATCTCGACCTGCTGGGTCGGTGTGACTAGAAAACGGAAGCCAGCTGGAGTTGTGAACATTAAAATCACCAAGGAAAATTACCTCACTGTTAGGAAAGTTGGACTGAAGAAAGTCAAGTTGCAAAGAGAGGAAGTCAGAGAGCCCCAAGTGGTTAGTGGAGTTGGGAGAACGGTACAGACAACAGATGAATTTGACACAATGAGGTAGAGAGATTTTAAGCCAGAGAAGATCAAAGAGAGGAGATTCCAAGTTTGACAATTCATGGTGTATTCAATAGTAAGAAAAAGTGGGTGGGACATGCTGTATGAAGTAATGAAATTTTTGGATATGGTGTACACATGGTAAGAATATGCCCTGATCCTTGACATAACGCAGCCTCGACAATGCTCCCCGCATACACACTACTCGGACTCCCTCCAGTCACTATCTGGCAGAGTAGAGGTAGCAAGATTATACACTAGTTGATCCGGAAGCCTCCTAGATGGTTACCAACAGGTTCGGTCCAGTGTACTAACTAGCGGCCAGCCTGCGAACATCGTTTTAGAGCTATACCCTCGAAATGTAAGGAATGTTGGATCTCGCCACGATGTTCATCATAACCTCAAAAGTCATCAATCATACTGCATGATGGAAGAAATAGGGAAGGGATAGGGAAATTCTCTACAGCAGTGAAACTTTAACCCTTCTCAAAGCTTTATAAACCTCAATCACGTAACTTCTCAGGTGCCTGGCTGCCAAGCTCTGTAGTCCACATAATTGGAGTCTTTCTTCATATGGTCATCCTTTTGCCGATCTCACCATGCACTTTGCTGCCTTTGGACCCTATGAAGAAGCTCAATGTCTTTTTATTTAGATGAGGTCACCATACTTGAACAAAGTATTCTAAATGTGGTCTTACAATTGCCTTATACAGTGGGACTAAGACCTTGACATCTCTACATGATAATGTTCGATAAATCATCGAGAGGACACTAAGGGCTTTCCTGGCTGCCTGTTTACACCGCTCAGAAAACTTCATATCTGCCTGTATCATAATTCCCAGATCCTGTTGTTCCTCTACTGCTTTTAATTCAACCCCACAAAGTGTATAATTCATTCTGGGATTGCTATTCCCCAAATGTAAGACCTTGCATTCTGCTGCATTAAAACATATCTGCCACTTTTCTGATATTCTTGCAACCAGTTCAATTCATCCTGAAGGAGTACTGCTTGGCACTGATCATTTACTGCGCTACCAACCTTTACATTGTCTGCAAATTTTGACATCAAGCCTTCTATCCCCCAGGGCTCACATCTGGTGAGTATGGGCTTGGCACAGCCAGGGTCCTGAGAAGATTCCCTTCTCTCTCTCTCTCTCTCTCTCTCTCTCCTCTCTCTCTCTCTCTCATCTCTCTCTTCTCTCTCTCTCTCTCTCTCCTCTCTCTCTCTCTCTCTCTCTCTCAGGGTAACTCGGGATTTTTTTTTTTTTTTTTTGGCTGGTGCAGCATAAGCCTCAGGCTTCCTTGCACCATATAGCTAATAATAATAATCTCATTGTTGATGTTATTTATGAAAATCAGAAACAACAGTGGTCCAATAACTGATCCTAGGGGACCACACTTCTCACCACTGAAGTCAGACAATCACAAATTAAACCAGTCTGTAGTTACTGACTTTGTTCAGAATGGCCTTTATGTATTGGTGATACCTTGGCACTTTTCCAATCCAGAGGAATCTCGCCTGAGATCAAAGATGCCCTCATAATTAACTTCAATATTTCAGTACATTCCCTGGCTGGCTGCCTCCCTCAAAACTGCTGGTATATGCCATCAACTCCAGGAGACTTACTTGCCTTTATGCTTAAAATTTTTTCTAATGAACAGTCATGGGCCAGTGACCTCTGGCTTTCTAATTCTTGGCATGTTGCCAACTTGGGAATATTTAATTCCTATCCTGAGCAACAGCATGCACAGACATTTTCCCCATATGACATAAAACTATCATTCCCCTTTGAAACTATGTCAGCTTTTCCACCGTGCTCATTTGCAAACATGTCTGAACTCAATTCTGGCTCCCCTTTATAGACCAAAGTAGTTGAATATTTCACAGATGCAATTTTCTGCAGTCAGAGGAGGGGGGGGGTGTCCCATGAATTTTGTTAGAACAGCTGAATTTGTCTGAACTGCTCAATGAGCATCAGAATGAGATCACTTACAAGATCCATCACTATGTGTTAGATTTTAAATATTATGATATAGGCTGGGCTGCATTCTTGCAATCCACTTCTCTGCCTCTCAATACCATACCATCATTATCATTAACATAACAATAAAAAAAAAATTATCTGAACTTTAAGTAAAATAGATGTTTCATCAAGACCATGTCAGATATCAGTATTCCTGCTTGTAACTTCAATAACGATCACAAATTAAAGCCAAATTGATATGCAAACGTCAAGTGATTTGTGAAGGGGAGGCATTTTGATGTAAACATAAACAAAGAAAAATGGCTTTGCTATAGCAAAGCCACTCTTCTTTGTAAAAGTATAATATACAGCACTGTATGCAGAAAAAAAAAAAAGATTACACTACTACTTGCACTATTTTAAACAGAAAACGTCAACTCCCAGCAGAACAATTTACTTTATAATGCTGTAGTTAATCAGAGCAGGAAGACTGAAAACTCTATACAGAAAGCACAGATGTATATGAAATAAGCTTAATGTTAGTAGAATGCAGTTGGAACTTTGCACATACGCTGGAGGATTTATCAAATTGCTTATAGGAATGCTAAAAACTTTTATCTGATAATTTGAATTATTCAACATTGAACTAATGAGCATTTTTTGTAAATTGTTATGTGATTCTGTTTTGTGATGCGTGATTCAGAAAAAAATCTTATATAATACAGTTCACAGAAAGAAAGAAAGAAAGAAAAAAAAGGTGAATTTGTTCAGCCTTTGCATTTGTGCTGACTACAGTCCAATGATACCAATAATAATTCAATAACAGGGTCTGTAACAAAATCAATTGTAATAGCTTAATTGCAACTGGAACTTAGTTATTACAACCGATTTGCTACAGACTATTACTTTTGATTATGATTTATTCAAAATGTGAGCCATGTTTGCTTAAAATTGGCATTTATTGAGATATTACGTCTAAAAATTACTTTGATATTACTATCTTTCTGATAATTTGGCTTAATTAAACATTAAAGTTTTTTCAAACTAAACTGATCTGACTGGTCACTAATTTGTGCTAATCTCTTTGCCGTAACAATGATTTTCGCTGTGACATGCATTAGCATAGGCTCACGATGCAAGAAAGCAAGCTTATACAGCATCAGCCAAAAAAAAAAAAAAAAAAACCAAACCCTTCTCATTTCACTGATCCATTCGTTCCAAATGTTTCTCTAGTTCTGCCTTAAATTTATTTAAGCTATCAACTTCCACAACAACAGACGGAAGTATGTTCCAGCAATCAACTACCCAATGGCTAAAGGCAAACTTCTGCACATTATTCTACAACTGTCTTTCCTCAGTTTGAATATATGACCCTCAGGTTTGTAATCTGAGCAAGAGAAATAATCCTATCAGCATTGAGCCTGCTCAACCCATTCAAGGCCTTATAAACCTCAATCAGATCGTCTTGCAGGTGCCTAGTCTCCAGAAGCTGCAATTTGCAGAGCTTTAGCCTTTATTAATAAGAGCACCCCTTTGTTCCCTTTACCAGTCTTGTTGCCCTTCTCTGTACTTGTTCTAGCAACTCTACATCCTTCCTAAAATGAGGCCTCCAGAGCTGTATACAGTACTCAAGGTGTGGCCTGACCACTGCCATATACAAGGGGATAGTCACCTCCTTATCCCTGCTCGCAAAATTCCTGTATATCACTGACAAGACCTCATGACCTACTCTGGCTGCCTGTCTGCACAATTAGCCCCAGGTCTCTTTCATTCTCCACTACCCTGAGTGTAACACCACCCAGTTGGTATATTTCTCTGGAGTTACTGCTACCCATATGCAGTACTTTGCATTTGTCAATGTTAAATTTCAGTTGCCACTTCTCAGCCCATCTACCCAACTTTTCCAGATCCTGTTGCAGCAGCATACTGTCATTACTGTTATTAACAACCAGTTCATATTCAGTTGTAGTTATTTTAAAGTTAATGTTGAATTATTGAAATTAAGTCTAATATACCTGTGATTTTTGCTTTATTAACATGATACTTGTGTTTAGATGTTTTAATTTTTAATCACTAAGTTTATTACTTAAAATCATTTTAATTAGAAGGATGACAAACTTTCTGCAATATTTAAAACAACATACCTAATTTTGTCCAGTCAATTTTAACATGTCATAAAAAACAAGTGTTATAAATAATTGACTTATTTAAAAAATAATTTTATGACATTAAAATTGAGCAGCATCACTGGCACACAATGGCCAAAGAAGTCAATAAACCAAAAATTCTCAAACAGATGGGTCACGAAACTGTAATGGTAATTTAAAACAACTGTAAACAGTACAACCCCGGAAGCAATACATCTATGATTTATAAAGGCATATTATGGCCACACATCTTTAAAGTTCCGGCTAGACCATCAATTAAATAAGCATTATGCATTTACATATCTTCAATTTGAACCACTACATACCAAGTTACAGTGAATAAAAGATTAAAAGAAAAGTAGTTATGTATAATTAAATAAATACTAAAACAAAATAAATAAGTAAAATACCAATTCAGTAAAATAAAATTAATAAAACTTTATAATACAATAAGTAGCTTTTGAACAGTTGCCTCTTTTTCAGCTTAAAAGAATGCACAGCATATTGGGTATAAATAGAGTTCATATAGAACATGGTTAGTATGGACATGAATCACTGGGAAAGATTATACAAACTAACAATCTGATGTCAGTGAGACAAAATTATGTATAGGGGGTACAATGCAATAGGGCAGATATGAGTCCTCTTACTGCAATTCATAATGGGGCCAGCAGTAAAAATATGGACTGCTTTGGACCATGACAGCTGACTGTAGTCACATGAAGATCAATAACTTAAATGCCATGATGAGGGATCAGGGTTCAGCAATGGCAGAGCAATCAAAATCAGCAATGTAGACAGTTTGGACTCCTCATGCTTTGAAACGCAATCTTCAACCTTCTGGCAGTCTTGCCAATGTAATACCAGACACTGGACATCGCTAACCTCCTATTGGTCCTGACCTGATTGATACCATCCTGAATTGAATGGGAATTTCTTAGCGATCCTGTTTACTAATTGGTTAGGGCAGGAGTCGCCAACATTTCTTGCAGTGTGTCACATATGTTGAAAATTCATCACATGCCAACTAGAGGTGAATCCAGAAGCTGCTGGAAAACAATCTCCCCACACACATCTTAGAGATCTGTTCCTGGTATCACCAAATGCTTTTGCTAAGTATGAAAAGCAATTTTTTGCCAATAATAAAAAAAAAAAAAAAAAAATGAAAATAATTTTGTGTTTATAAAATAAATTTAATATAAATTAATGAACAAATTCGACCCTTACAGAATTGATGTCATATGCAGCTCACTAACACCTCTATTTACCTGTGCTAAATTAACACTAAAAAACTAAATATGAACAACGGTTCCTATTACGTTGAAAACCTAAGTAATAATTTCTGGCAATAAAAGTGGATTTTAAATTGTGTATTTGGCTTCATTTCTAGTTTTTCAAATCAGCTGTACATTTTTATACTACTTTTATTACATTGGAACCTGTATAACAACAAACTGTGTGGCCACAGTTTGGCCATTCCTAGTTTGGGGAATTTTTGCTATGCTAGCTAATCTATAAACTGAAAGTGGTTGATTCCAATGATGTCACTGTTGTTGTATCACTGAAAATTACTGTTGTTCTCAGATTGTGTGATCTGTCTGGTGGTGGGAAAATGTTCCGAATTGGCAGAACACACACATTTTGCATTTCCTAAATGAAGCAAACTGGCAGGTTTCCCCATTCCTGTCACAAGTCAAGTGCACTAAATTTCAGAGAAGTCCTATTGTTCTGTGACAACTGAATCAGACATTTGTACAAAAATGCTATGATGCCGTTCCTGACACTGGGTATATGTTACCTCATGTGTCAGTCTAAAAATACAAATACCCAATAAACTGGAGGTGACCACACAAGAATGAACCAACATAAGCAGCAGTCAAAATGTGGCATCTACACAGGAATGGCTGATCCTCTGGGTCATTATGCAATACTGAATGGTAGATGACTCTCATCACCTAGTGAAGTACTACTGCTCTTCTTGCTGGAGTTTTTAATCAGTGAAAACCATATTTGGTCTCCAAAACAAAACTCCAACAACTTGTATCTTTTATCATGCAGTATGAATAGTGTCATTTTGGGTTATGATGGTGAGATATAGCATCCTTTACACATCAAGAGATACAGTTTTAACCCTTTTGTGAGTGAACTATCAGGTAGTATGTGCACCACCCAGACTAAATTTTTTGAGGAACTTGGAAGTTTGAAAAAATATGTATATAAATGCTTTTAAATATTAAGTTTCAAAAAATAAGGTCAAAACTTTGTAAAAAAATAATAAGAAATCTTTTAAAAACATAAAAAGTCTTAATAATTTGATGCAGTAATATCTTCTATATTTATAGATGTATTATTCCATTTGTGCCACTGAAAATTATTGTTGCAAGAAGAATAATTTTAGATATTATTTATTTATTTATAATACTAATCATTACAAAAATAAATAAAATTAAATTACTCTGTCATTTCATTTTTTCAATTTTAGCTTGTGTATGCTGATATTGTCTCAAACTTGTTGAAAGGTAGTGCCCTCCTATGCCACTTTTTAAAGTTATTATATAACTATAACAGCTATTTTTGAAGCTACTATATAACTGTAAAAATAGTTGCTATCTATTAATTATGTACACATAATAGCTAGCAGCATTTCCCTGTTGAGTTTCAAGGTAATATATACACATATAATTTGCAGATACTACATTAAAACAATTTTCAATATGAGAAAGCATTAGGAAAAACAGAGATAAGAATAGGGACAGGAAGTTTTCAGAAAAGAAGAGACTAAATTAAATGGTTGCAGTGGAAACAACAGAAAGCTCAGCAGGAATGGCAAATAGGTCAAACAAATATTTCTAGGCACACTATAGCCATAGCAACTAATGCACCAATAAACAACCATACCCCCCCACCCCCACCCACAAATATTTCTTATTGATATTTACAGTTTAAAGCAAGTTCAAACTCTGGGGAATGTCAGGGAACCTGTTTGCTGCAAAATAGTCATATAATGACTCAGAAAATAAATCATCTGAGAAGCTATTGAGTTTAAAGAAAGACAAGACTCCAGGACAGGATGGCATACATTCAGTTATAATTAAAAAGACTGCAGGTGAGTGTATCAAAGTGGGAATGTTAGTGAGAGTATCAGACACCGAGAAGATCCCCTTGGACTAGAGAACATTCAGGACCACCTTGACAAGAATGATATCCTCAATAGATTTCCCTGACTCTATTGTCAGGGAAACGGGAAACATGCTTTGTAAAAAGGATAGATGGAACAGGACCAGGGTATGTCTGCCAGGGGCAAAGGTTGATGACGTTGTAGAGCAGATATCATCTTTTAAGGGCACAAAAGGTGATATAGATGTACACGTTGGCACTAATGATATTAAGAGTAGGAGACCGGCGGAATTACTTAACAAGTACAGGTCACTGTTGAAAAAAAGCCGTGAATTAGGGTTGAATTTGAAAGTGTCTGCAATTCTGCCCAGACACGATAGGAGGGAGTATATGATGAGAGCCCTGTCGATCAATTCGGCCCTGGAAGGATTGTGCAAGGCTCAAGGGGTAGAATTTTTTTCAGCCTGGTCTGTACTTGTTAACAGGAGAGACTGCTTCTACAGGGATGGGATACACTTAAATAGAAAGGGTGCAAGAATGTTTGCTGATGCTATCGAGGCAGTGTTGTTGTTGTTATTTGGTTTTTAGGAGCATTAGCAACTAAGGCCATATTGCTCCGGGATATGCGGTGGTCATTTCCTGACCTTTCCGCATCCTCCGTATTTGGTGGTGACGGGCTCGAACCCCGGTCTAATCAAGAAGCGTGTGCTACGCACTGCTGCTCCTTCCCACCTGGCTACGGAGGCGCCGTCCCGAGGCAGTGTTAGGTGGGTCGGAAAACTGCTAGATTGGGGAGATACAAGGACTAATTAGATTAACAGTAGCCACTTCTTGCACTGCTTCTATTGGAATGAGCCGCAGCCTGGAAAATAAGATGCAGGATATTTCAGAGACTGCTGGGAATCATTGGGGTACAAATAAACACATAGGTTGTGTTAGGGTAGCTAAGAAAAAGAACAGGTGCATGTATACTTGCGTGTACACTAATGCTAGGAGTTTAGTAAATAAATCTGATGAATTTGTGGTATTGCTCAAAACATCAAAGGCAGATATTGTGGGGTTTTCAGAGACGTGGTGTCACACAGATATAAGGAATGCAGAACTGGAATTTGGGGAGTACAATGTCTACAGGAAGGATAGACAGGGTAGGAAGGGAGGAGGGGTTATGCTATTAGTTAAGAAATACATAAAATCCAAGGAAGTGAAGCCAGTCGACATTGCTGGACAGTGCAGTGTCGAATCAGTTTGGTGTGACAAGCATTGGGAGATCAAAATTGAGAGTAGGAGTGTGCTATAGGCCTAATGACTCTGATGAGTATAATAAGAAACTGTACGGGGAAATAGTGGGCCAGTAAATCAGAGTGTCTTATAATGGGGGATTTTAACTTCCCAGATATTGACTGGAATTTGGGGACTGTTCACTCACACACCTAGCAAGGCTTTTGTGGATTTATTGGATGATTGTTTTCTACATCAGCATGTTCGGGAGGCAACTAGAGGGAGTAATACTCTTGATTTGATTATCAGTAGTGATTCTTCATGCATTAAGAATCTGCAGGTAAATGAACCACTAGGTGGCAGTTATCACAGTGTGCTGAAGTGGGATTTACTCAAAGAGGTAACTACCATTAGGGGTAAAGGGAAGGGTTATTGCTTTCGTAAAGGAGACTACGTTGGACTGAGACAGTATTTAAATTCTATACAGTGGGACCAACTGATGATGTTACCAACAGCAAATTCAAAATGGGAAGCATTCAAAGAACTTATCTTGGAAGCTACTAGGCTTTACACACCAACTAAGAAATACTGTTCAAGGTTTAGGCCTAAGTGGATGTCAGATGAACTAATGAGACATATGGCAGAGAAGAAAAATGCATGGGATACATACAAATTAGCACGTGACACAGAAGCCTATGATAGATACAAGTTGATCTGTAACCAAGTTACAAAGGAGGTTAGGCAGGCGAAGGCAGATTACGAGAAATCTTTGGCAAGGGATGCAAAGAAAAACAGCAAAGAGTTCTTTACTTATGTAAACTCTAGAAGGAAGGGGATGAATCAGATTGGTCCACTTGATATTGATGGGTCAACTGTTGATGATCCTGCTCAGGCAGCTAACAAACTGAATGAATATTTTGCATCGACATTCACACATGAGGAGTTATTCAGCGAGGGGAATGCCAGAGGTGTATTCAACTCTGGCAGTAAGCTAGAGAATCTTGTAATAATAGAGTAAAGTGGAGGAGAAATTGTTGAAGATAAATACAAGAAAGGCACCCTGGGTGGATGGGATCTATCCAGTTATATTAAAGGAGGCAGCAAAGGAAGCAAACCCTTAGCCATAATTATGAGAGCTTCCTTGGACTCAGGGGAAGTACCCATGGACTGGAGATGTGCAAATGTGACCCCGATTCACAAAGGAGGATCAAAGGGCGACACAAGTAATTATAGACCTGTTAGTTTAACTTCTGTTCCTGGAAAATTAATGGAGGCACTGGTTAAAGAAGCACTGCAGGATCATCTAGACAAGACTTCAGTTATAGCTCAGACACAGCATGGTTTTGTTAAGGGGAAGTCTTGCCTGCCCAATTTGATTGGATACTATGATGCAGTCACAAAAGAACTGGATGCAGGGAATAACTTTGATATTATATACTTGGATCTTAGAAAGGCTTTTGATACTGTTGCACATGGAAGACTGCTGCACAAATTGGAGCAGTGTGGCATTGGAGGCAAATTGCTGCTATGGATAAAGGGGTGGTTGAGGGGGAGAAGACAGAGAGTGGTAATCAATGGACACTGCTCAACGTGGACTAATGTTATTAGTGGAGTTCCTCAGGGTTCAGCGTTAGGTCCATTATTGTTTTCTGTATTCATAAATGATATTGATGATGGTATATCAAGCTTAATGTCCAAGTTTGCAGACGATACGAAGGTTGGCAGGGTTGTCAAGGACACTACTGACACTATGCTACTGCAACAGGATCTGGAAAGGTTGAGCAGATGGGCTGAGATGTGGCAAATGAAGTTTAACATTGACAAATGTAAAGTACTACATATGGGAAACAGCAACCTCAGTGCAACGTATCAACTCTGTGGTACTACACTGACAGTGGTAGAGAAGAAAGGGACCTGGGGGTGGTTGTGCAGGCAGATATGAAGTTTTCTGAGCAGTGTAGATGGGCTGCAAGAGTAGCTCATGGTGTATTGTCGATGATATATAGGAATTTTTCTAGCAGGGATAAGGAGGTGATTATTCCCTTGTATAAGGCAATGGTCAGACCACACCTAGAGTACTGTATACAGGTCTGGAGGCCTCATTTCAAGAAGAATGTAGAGATGCTGGAACGAGTACAGAGAAGGGCAACAAGATTAGTGAATGGAACAAAGGGTGCTCTTACGAAGAAAGGCTTAAGTTTTGCAAATTAGTGTCTGGATACTAGGCACCGGTGAGGTGATCTGATAGAGGTGTATAAAGCCTTGAATGGTTTGAGCATGCTCAATGCTGATGGGATTCTTCCTCTTGCTCAGAATAATCACCTGAGAGGGCATAAATTCAAATTGAGAAAAGACAGATGTAGGATAGACGTGAGGAAATTTGCCTTTAGCCAGCGGGTGGTTGGTTGGTGGAATAGACTTCCATCGCTTGTCGTGGAAGTTGATAGCCTAAATAAATTTAAGGCTCAGCTGGACAGGTATTTCGAACGAACAGAGGGGTGAAGTGGAAATGGTTATTTATTTATTATTTTTTTTTATTTTGGCTGATGCTGTATAAGCTTGCTTTCTTGCATCAAATGCCTCTACTAATGCTAATGCTAATTCCAGCATGCATTTGTTAAGGAAAGGTCATGAAAGGCCTAAACAATCTGGTAAATTACTGCAATGTTGTCATTAAACAGTAGATAGAGGTTTTTAAACAATTAAACAATGTCATTAAGCAATTCTGACATTATATATCTAGACTTTAGTAAAACTTCCAATACATCTACATTTACACATGAGGAATTCTTTAGGGAAGGAGATGCCAGAAGCTTATCAAACTAAGAGGCTAAATGATTTTGTGATAACTGAAAGGAAAGTGGAAGAAAAATTGTTGAAGATAAACATAAAAGAGGTATCTATATAATTATATTAAGAGAGAGAGAAAGAGAGAGAGAGAGAGAGAGAGAGAGAGAGAGAGAGAGAGAGAGAGAGAGAGGCAGCAAAGGAGGCAAGCAAATCCTCAGCCACAATTATGAGAACATTTCTGGATTCAGAGGAGGTCCCCATGAACTGGAGATATGTGGATGTATCGCCAATTCACAAAGGAGGATCAGATGGTGACAGAAGTTGTTGTTGTTGTTTGTTTGGTTTTTAGGAGCATTAGCAACTAAGGCCATATTGCTCCGGGGATATGCGGTGGTCATTCCCTGACCTTTCCACATCCTCCGTATTTGGTGGTCACAGGCTCGAACCCCGATCTAATCAAGAAGCGTGTGCTACGCACTGCTGCTCCTGCCCACCTGGCTACGGAGGCGCCGGTGACAGAAGTAATTACAGACCTGTTAGATTAACTTCTGTTCCAGGGAAAATAATGGAGTTGCAGGTTAAAGAAGTAATGCAGGATGATCTAGACAGGAATGCAGTCACGCCATGGATTTCTTAAAGGATGATCTTCTCTGACCAATCTGATTGTATACTTAGATGCAGTAACAAAAGGAACTGAATGCAAAAAAAAAATAATAATAATAATTTTGATATCATATACAGTAAACTCTCGATTTTCCGGAATAGATGGTAAAAAAAAAATATTCCCGGATAATCGATTTCTCAGTTAATCCAAAAATACAGTAAGTCCTTGACATGCGTAAGAGATATGTTCCAGGACTTCCTATGTAAGTCGAGTTTTATGTAACTCAGGAATGACTAATAAAATATTGCTGCTATATCCTCAGAAGAATGAAGTAAAAGTTATATATTTTTAATTAGTTCAATTAAAAACTTTATCTGGGGACAGCGGTGAAGTAGCCGGAGTGGCACATAAGAAAAGAAAACATAAAAGGAAGAAAAAACGCATGCTATTGTACTGTAAAAACTGGCACATATTTCGTAGCCTTAGTTATTATAGTTGAACTTCATTGGTGCTGACCGCTTCTCATATTCTGTCTTTCTCCTTTATGATTGTGTTCACCGTTGCCACTGACAAATCTGAATTCTGTGCGAAACTTGTTAATTTTCATATTTGTTTGGCCATTTTCATACATCCTTATTATTTTAAGTTTCTGATCCAACTCGATCGCTTTCCTTTTCTTGGTAGATTTACTAGTAGCGCTGTCACTTATTCTCTTAGCCGGCACCATGATAAAGGTCAAAATGAAATTTCCTGAAAAGAACTTCACAGGGTTAAGGTGAAAACTCACTATTATCACTCCACATGAGCTCACATTTTACTAAAGCACATTTCTGAAGGTCACTGTCATAAAACAATAAAAACAATTTGCACTTTCCGGGTTTTTGGGCTTTTCTGTTAGTGCAATTAATTATAAACGGGTAGTAAACTCAATCTTATTGCATTTGTGATAATACAGATAGGTGGAATTCTGTGAGTTTTTACGTTATGGTGAAATGTGTCCCCTTCACTTGAAATCTTCAGTCATAAAAAAAAATATAATAATTAACGTAAGTCGGGGACTTACTGTATTGAAAAATGTTCAGCAACCTACATAAAAAGTATGGCGATAGATAAAAAACGAAAAAAACTTACCATGCACTACTCGCGCGTACAATACGATGAGTCTGTTTATTTTTTATGATGTTGTATATGGTTTGGTCACCAACATTATAATGGTTCTTTAGAGATTTAACAGATGCATCGTTTTCAAACTTTTAAATAATTTCAAGTTTTTGTTTAATTTAAAGCAGAACTCTTGCATTTGCCGATCATTTTCACGATTTCTAAACAAAGAAAAAAAAAAAAAAAATTCAGACATCCCTGACATGCATAATGAAAAAATTTGTCCTTTTGTGGTGTGATGGAACACAACAATCAACACGATGCACTAAAACCAACTAAACATTTGGTTTCTTTTCTTTTTTTTTTTGAGCGATGGGTGTGAAGACAGTGGGGGTTGCAAGATAATAGGTACACTAATCTCCCAATGATGACTTATAATGCTTATTTACGACTTGCAAAACATCTGTTTATACCTATTCTATTTATGACTTGAATTTTATGATTTCTGGTTGATTTTTTTTTTTTTTTTTTTTAATTTGGAATCTTGAAGTTTCCTGGTTAATCTGCTTCCCAGTTAATCCAATCCAGGTAAGTCAAGAGTCTGCTGTACTTGGATTTCAGGAAAGCTTTTGATAATTGCTTATGTATAGTTGCACATTAAAGAATGTACAAATTTGAGTGGTGTGGCATTAAGAGCAATTGTCATACATAAAGGGATTGGTTACTAATGGACAGTGCTATTCTTGGACAAATGTTATTAATGTAGCCCCCAGAGTTCAGTACTGGATCCATTGTTGTTTTCTATATTCATTAATGATATTGATAAAGGTATATCAGGCTTAATGTTTAAGTTACAAAGGTTACAATGATACAAAGGTTGGCATGGAGGTTAGTGACAGTAATCAGGGTATGCTAGATCATCTGCCTAATTTTTCTAGATCTTAAGTTAAGATCTAGAAAAATTAGACAGATGGGCTGAGAAATGACAATTAAAGTTTAACATTGACAAATGCAAGGTACTGCATATGAGTAGCAGTCATCGCAGAATAACAAACCACTTGTGTGGTGCCATATTGAGAGAAGTGAAGAAGAAAAAAAGACTACGGGATAACTGTGTATCTAGTTCTTTGAGCAGTGCAGACAGGCTTCCTGGGGTTTTGTCAATGATATACAAGAGCTTTGCTAGCAGAGATAAGGTGATTATCCCTTTGCACACAGCAGTGGTTAGGCCATGTCTTGAGTACTGCAGAACTTATTTAAGGAGGGGTATAGATCTGCTGGAATGAGTGCAGAGAAGAGCAACAACATTGGCAAAGGAAAAAGGTTGGTCTTACAAAGAAAAGTTTCAGTTCTGCAAATTGCAGCATCTGGAGACTAGCATCTGTGTAGTGATCTGATTGAGTAGTTTAAGGCTTTGAATGGATTGGGCAAGCTCAATGCTGATGCCATTCATCTTCTTCTTCATGGTCAGGCTACACATGGGAGGGGAGCATAAATTGAAAGTGAAGAAGGTTGGTTATAAGACTGATGTGCATAAGTTTGCCTTCAGCTAGCAGGTGATTGACCATTGGAACAAACTTCCATCTGCTGTTGTGGAAGTGGGTAGTTTGAATAAATGCAAGGAAGAACTAGATAAATTATTGAAGGGTTTGGACAGATGATGTGAATTTTTCTTATTTTTTGGCTTATGCTTTATAAGCTTGCCTTCTTGCATCATTTGCCACTACTAATACTCTCCCTCATGGAAAGTTACTATATATATATATAATGGAAGCAGCTGGAATTGGCAAGATCCCACGATGTCTAGGATAGGAGATAGCATTAGTAGAGGCATATGATGCAAGATAGCATCATATGCCTCTGATAGCAAGCTTATGCAGCATCAGCCAAAATAAAAAAAAAACAAAAAACACTCCCATTTCACCCCTCCATTCGTTCCAAATACCTGTCCAGCTCAGCCTTAAATTTATTTAGGCTATCAACTTCCACAACAAAGGACGGAAGTCTGTTCCACCAACCAACTACCTGCTGGCTAAAGGCAAACTTCCGCACATCTATCCTACATCTGTCTTTCCTCAATTTGAATTTATGCCCTCTCAGGTGATTATTCTGAGCAAGAGGAAGAATCCCATCAGCATTGAGCATGCTCAAACCATTCAAGGCTTTATACACCTGAATAGGGTTGTCATAAGATTAGCCTTTGGGGTGGACCAATGTATAATATTTATGAGATTATCAAATGGAAGCTGCCAAAGTTTTCTAATGATTTGAAGTTGGAAAGGGTAGTTAATAATAATTAAGCCAGGCCATGATACTTCAAAAAGACTTGGATCTATCCCATATGTTTTACAAAATCTGGCAACTAAAGTTTAATGCTTCTAAATCTAAGGATATGAATTTGAGGAACAGAAATTGTGGAATTGTGTATACGGGAAGAGGAAATAAAATTGGCTCAAGGTAAATGGCAAAAATGACAAGGATTACAATAAGAAATCACAAAAAAGGTAAATGACAGAAATTAACATTTCAGTCTGACATGAAATTTTCCATGCAATGTAAACATTCATCTTGTAAGAAGGCACATGGCATCTTATCCTGATTTATGTATGACCTTTGCTAATAGAGAGAAGGATATTGTTATCCTTCTATACAAGACAATGGTTAAACTGCACCTAAAAATAGACAATTTCTGGAGAAGATTTAAAGTAGAATAATAGATTAGTGATGAAAGAAAAGTCTGGCAACTAGACATCTAAGGAATTGAGAAAAATGAATGAGAATGGTCTGGTTTCCCCGCATACGTAGTACAAGAACAAGGAGGGTAAAACAAAATCTCAGGGAATAACAGAAGACTGTATCTCACAAAGTTCACTTAGAAGCAGAAGCTGTTGATCAGTAGAATAAGTAGCCTCCAAATGTGGCAGAAGCAGAGTCTGGCTAAGTTCAAAGCAGTAATCATTGGTTACCTTGCAGGAATGGGAATAATATGAATATTGTTTAATTTAACTTTATTATTTATTTATTTTTGTATTTGTGTGCAAACATGAAAAAATGTATATATGTGCATACTCAGGAAAGGGTTAAAATGGTGGTTTTCATAGTCCAGTCCACTGGACCAAATTTGCTGATAACACTTTGAGGCATCAAGATCAGCTAGTGTACAATCTTGGCATTACTAGAGGGACTAACAATGGGGTGTTCAAATAGTGTGCACGTGCACACATGCAGATGGGTGTAATCAAGACCATATATTCTGTAAAGGAACTGGGTATACAGGATGTTTCAATTAAAAGCATCAGGATTTATCTTGCTTATTTTTAGATTTTGGCTATTTTTGTAACATAGAAATTTTTTTCTGTCATACTTTGACTTAAAAATTTTTGAATTTAATGTTCAAATTACATTAAGTATCATCATTTAGATACAGTTTCTAAATTTAAGCTGTGTTTAATTAACTGCTCTTCTCAAGGGGGGGGGGGAGAGCAGTTGATCCTCATCCTCAGTTTAGCTTAAAAATCCAAAGATGTATTTATGAAACAATAGAATTTGATTTTTAAAAGGGGGGGGAGAAGAGAACAACTGTATGTGATGTGTGCTCTTCAGTACAAGGGCACTTATGTCACATCTCATGGCACCTGTTTTTTTCTTTCTTCAAACAGAATCCGTTTTATGTTTGTATCAGAAATACCAATGCTAGTTTTGGACTAAACTGGAGTGTTGGGAATAGCTTCCCGACTAAGAAAAGCAGCTGGTTATTTGAAATTTAAATTTAGAAATCAATAAATCATAAAAGTAATAGTCAAATTTTAACATAAAATTCAAAAATTTCAGCCCAAACATAATAAAAAAAAAGGCTCAGACTGCAGGCATAACTAAAAACTTCTTATTTCACATAACACCCCACGATATTTGGGTGGCTCCAGTCACCAGTGGAGGACTAGTGGGTAGTTCAGAGTGAGGGAATTTGCTTATGCTCTACTCTCTTAATAGTACACTCGTCGGTACCATACAGTACAGTACACTCCTGATTATCTCGGTTGTAATATTTATATTTGTATGTATTCAGAAATACAGGGTTGTTAAAATTAAAGTATCCCTATGTAGAGGGCTCTGGAGCAAGTTCTAAGGCTTGTACCAAAGAGAAATTTGGAAAACAGGTACAATAAAGAACGTGCTCGCCATTTATTGGAAAAAAAAATTGTAGTTACAAAATTTGTCACTGTATGGCGCATAACTATCTTAGTTACGATTATTCAAAAATCTTATGTTATTTGCATAATTGTAAGTTATTGCCATAGCACCACTACTCAGCTCTATTGTACTGTATAAAAGCAAAGCAGTCTCTTCAAAATCATACAGTAGATGTTTTCCTGCCCTACAGCAGCAATGCCAACAATGTTGCAGGAAAAGATGCTATTAATGAAGCTGTACTATCAGAACAGCAACAATGCAGCTGTGGCTATCAGAGAATTCCAGTGTCAGAAGCGCATAAGGCGTGGACCTATGACTGTTTGTGCTGTCCGCAAAATGATTGCAAAATTTGAAGCGACAGGACATCTTGGTGTTCAACCAAGTAGAAGTCGAAAACGAGTGGACTCCTCTCGTGTTGAAGGTGTGGCTATGGCTGTCATGGATTTATCAAGTCAATCTCCATGTGGTAGCACAAGTGTGCCAGTTGTTTCTTGTGAAGTGGACATGCTGTATTCCACTGTAAGGCTAGTAATACGTCAGGTGTTGTGGTACTATCCTTACAAGATGCACATGCTACAGCAGCTAAAGCATGGTGATGCAGATATTTGTTTCGCGTACGCACTTCAGTTTCTGGTGCGAATGACAGTGGATATCACTTGGCCATGGAACATCCTTTAGAGTGATGAAGCCCACTTCTGATTAAATGGACAAGTGAATACGCACAACTGTCGCATTTGGGCAACAGAAAACCCTCGAGTTATCCGAGAGGTCCGGTTGCATTCTCCAAAAGTGACAGTGTGGTGTGGATTTACAGCCGCATTCATGATTGGGCCATATTTTTTTGAACAGGTAACACTGACTGGATCCCGGCACCTGTTCCGTCACTGGACAATGATATAAAATTCTGGCAAATTTCACAATATCACAGCTGCAACAATGTGGGTGCCTTCAGGATACCTGATTCATACAAGATGGTGCGCCACCCCACATCCACCGTTGTGTCCAAAGATTGCTAAGGCAACATTTTACAGACGAACGGGTCATCAGCCATTGTTTCCAGACATCTTGGCAACCCCAATCACTGGACCTCAACCCCATGCGACTTCTGATTGTGGGTTTTTTTAAAGGATCAGGTGTATCGGGAAGGATGTCAAACTCTGGCAGATCTGAAGGACAGCATTAGATGTCATGTGCTGGCTATTCCAGTTGACATGTTACGTTCTGCTGTAGAAAATGCTGTTCTTCGAATGGAAACTGTTGTTGACCAAAATGGAGGACACATTGAACAATTGTAGTGCTGTTCAAGTGATTTGTATTGCCACAGCACCATATAGTGACAAATTTTGTAACTAATTTTTTTTTCTCAATAAATGGTGAGTGCATCCTTTATTGTACCTGTTGTCCAAATTTTTCTTCAGTACGAGCCTTAGAACTTGCTCCAGAACCCTCTGTAGGGATACTTTAATTTTAACAACCCTGTATATATATATATATATATTCATTGATATATATCAATGGGCCTTCAGATGGGGTTCCATTTGTAAAAGATGTTACGTGATAAGGAAACGTGGAAAAATCTTCTTGTAGAAAAATTCTTCTCCATTTCTCAAACAGCTAAATGAGCCATATAACTGCTTGTTAGCCCCACTTGACTAGCTATTGAAGTGGTATTACAAATATACAAACTTTTTTTTTTATGTTGGATTATAGGGACAGATAGAATAGAGTTTTCTATATTTTTGGGTAATAAAGATAATTACAAAATCTATAAACATAAAAAAATAATAATTTAATTATTAAGAAGCCCAGAAGAGCAGCTGCAAAAATTAATTTGCAGCTGCTCTTCCAGACTTCTCAATAAGTGATTAAAAATACATCAAGCTTAATTGTGCAAATGAGGTTACAACATTTTCTTAGAAGATGCAGGGTATGTATCTTCAAACAAAAATAATAACAAGAAAGCTTTGAACTAACCTGTCCCTTTTCTTTCTTCACTTTCCGAAAAAATTTGCTCAGTGAAAGATTGTGCCTAACTGAATTTTTCCACCCTGTTGGGGCATTCTGGAAGTAAGGAAAGTGGTTAAGAATCCATGTATATATGTCCTTGACTGGCAGTGCTTTAGCAGATGAGTCCTCAATGGCCATGAATATGAGACAGCTAAAAGAATAAGGGGGCTTGGCATTCACATGGACAGTAGGGTTATAAGGCATGTGTCCTGGATAAGACAAAGGTCCCACTCCTCGATCCTGATGATTGGCATCTAGCGTGACATTTTCCACTGACTCATCAAGAAAGTCACTAGATGGGCTGTCACTGAGCAGGTCCTCCCGCTCTGTACCATATGTCCCCATCCGAATGTTTTTCAACAGATTGGTGTCTTGGAGCCAGCTTAAGCTGGTTAGCTCATCATCCTCCAGTCCATTGGCTTCCTTGCTGGTTGCAGCAGAAACTAGAACATCTGAAGGCCCATTAGTGACAGTTAGTCTTCCTACCGATAGCACTCCATTCTGACAAACCTCATGGTTTGTTGCCATAGCAACAACTACAGACTCCTTGTCTTCTCCCGTGGGTTGTTCTTCCACGGCCATGAAGGAGCAAGGTGGTTTGGCTAAAAAGTGGGAAGGAAAAAAAAAAAAAACATCAGAAAAATATGATTATAAATTAAAACTAATATAATTATTTTAATTCTATACTTAATATAAAAATATTTCATAAATTAACTTAAAACCATATAAAATTAAAGTCTACAGAGATAAGTTTCACTGTTGCAAGTTAAAAGTAGATTGGTAACTGGACTTCATACATAACCCCGGGGGCTCACATCTGGTGAGCTTGGCACACCCAGGGTCCTGAGCTGGATATCATCATTCTTCTCTTTCCTGGTGATTCCCTTCTACTTTTGACTCTCTCTCTCTCTCTCTCTCTCTCTCTCTCTCTCTCTCAGGGTTACTCGGGAACTTTTTTTTTTTTTTCCTGGTGCAGCATAAGCCGCAGGCTTCCTTGCATCATATGGATATTAATAATAATAATAATAATATACGAGGTGTGGCAATAAAGTTAAAAGGAACACGAAATGAAGCAACTGAAAAATGGTTTTATTTTTACTCAAAATAATCATTACCTGAATGAAAGCACACTTATTACACCATTCTAAAGTTTCTGAAAAGAGTTAGTGAAGGTGTCCAAAGAGATGATGTTCAGTTCAGCGGTTATATTTTTCTTTATGTCCTCAACACAATGAAATCTATTTCCTTTTAAAACTTTTAACCTTGGGAAAGTGGAAGAAGTCTGCTGGTGCTGCATCGGGAGAGTAGGAAGGATTATATATCTTTACAATACCATGTTTCATCAATCAGAAATGTCTTCACAAGAACCGTCTTTGTCTTGAAATTGTGGCCTTGCCAAGGAAATGTGCTTCAATAGTCTTTAAAGCACCTGTACATAGAATGCAGCACTCATTCTCTCCCATTTAGGTACAAATTCCTGATGAATCACACCCTGTTTGTTGAAAAACATGATCAGCATAGTCCTGTCTTTGAATTCTGTAAATGAAACTTTTCAGGCCTTGGTGGTGATTTTGAAGTCCACTGCATGAGCTATTGCTCTGTCTCTGGATCATACTGAAACACCCAACACTCATCTCCAGTAACAATACAGTTGAGGAAATTAGTATCTTGACAAGTATGGATGAAGTCTTTGCATGATGATGCTCTTCGTTGCTTCTGCTCATCTGTGAGGCTGTGCAGCACAAATTTTGCACAGATCTTCCTTTCCCCCTAAATCTTCAAGCAGAATTTGATGAATCATCTCCTTATTTCATATCCTATTCATCATCCATCATTCTGTGGGTCAAACAACAATCTCTCTCCACAATTTCCTGAACTTTTGCAACTCTGTCCTCATTTCGAGAGACTGACAGATGCCCACTGCTTGGGTCATTGCAAACATCCTCACATCCGTCTTTGAACAACTATTCAAACACTGGTACAACTTAATGTTTCACCACCATAAAAATTTTTTTAACATTTCATTCATTTCTGTTGCAGACTTTCCCAATTTAAAGCAAAATTTTATATTCATTTGTTGCTCCATTGCAAAATCATGACACAGAATGTTAACACTACTAATGAAACCAGTTGTTACTTGCAACCTGCCAGCCTACTGAACAATCTCTACACCATCATCTTCTAAAGGAAGTTTGAACTACAACATATCCACTTCAGCTAATTTTCAAACTCAATCTGGGAACTTTATTACCACACCTCATATTCAACACCAATTAATGAATAAAAAGACAAATTTTTTTTAAAAAGTAGATCAAATGAAACAGATTTTTGGAATGGTCTGTATTCATAAATAGCAGCAAAACCATGGCAGAGCACAGTTACAAGTCAAAGTTGCTGTTTGTTTGTTGTTGTTTGTTATTTGGTTTTTAGGAGCATTAGCAACTAAGGCCATATTGCTCCGGGGATATGCGGTGGTCATTTCCTGACCTTTCCGCATCCTCAGTATTTGGTGGTGACGGGCTCGAACCCCGGTCTAATCAAGAAGCGTGTGCTACGCACTGCTGCTCCTGCCCACCTGGCTACGGAAGCGCCAGTCAAAGTTGCACAGAAGACCATAATGCAATTGTACACTGCAGGAGAAACACCAGCAGACTTTATCGCTACATGGTCTGCATATGAGAAATGAGAAAACTTGCCCCTGAAATGGGCAAGTAAGTTTTTTTGGTGGTGCAAAAAATTAAGCAGGGATAGCAGCCCACTCAAAGAATTACTATATCCTGGTCAGAGCAAATTCATCACTGACCATGCAACCATTCAAAAGGTGAGTGAATGCCACAGAGACAAATGAACAATGCAATGTGCAACAATGAACTCAACAACAGCTAACTGCATTATTGTAAAGCTGCAACCTGGAAAATGAAATGCTTCAGTGATGATCAATACATGACCTGCACAAGTGTGTGCATGGAACATGTAGTGAGGTATTGGAAGGAGGTCATGCATTTAAGTCTCTATATACAAGAAACTTAAATGCATGAGAAAGCAGTGGAAACATGTGACCTCTCCTTTACTCAAAAAGATCTGTTCACATTCCTAGCACCAGGAAGGTTCTCTTGACTGAAGAGGACACGTTCTCAAAGATCAGCTACTCTGCGGCATTACAACAAATGCCCAACATCAGTGAAACTGGAATGATTATGATGGGCCATTAAGAGTAAGTGGCCACACATGTTAACATGTAGCATTGTCATGTTGAACAACATGAAACCTTACTCTCTCCCCTTGATGTGATTACCATATCACTGATTATGGTAATCATCAAGGAGACTGAAAAAGGCCTTAAAAAAATGTCTCACTTTCAGATGAACAGTGATGTCCATGAAATGATGACAAATTGGCCTCACTAACAACCAACAGAATTCTAGGCCAATTTTACTTACTTTATTGTATAATGGAACACAGGCTGGAACATCACAGATTATTTAATTTAAATCTGTATATCAGAGGAACAACAATTCCAAAAGCCTCTTTGAAATTGTTGGTCCTCTGATCCACCCTTATAGTCATGCTAAATGTATTCCATCTAGATATATTTTAAAATTTGATGAAATTTAAACCAGAAAATTTGAAACTACTATGCAAAAGATATGCAATATTGAAAAGACTATCTACTTTTGTAATTTAAATTCTGTAGTATTAAAATACAACTATTCATTAAGAAATGAATGACTAAACTGGATCTTTTGGACAAACTACAATTTTAGCAGAACAGTACTGAAAACCACAAAGAAAATTATATTAACTGCATAATCAGTGAAAATACTACAGTATACACTCTGAAAATTGTGCAATAAGTGTAAAAAATGTATTATAGGGGCAGAATCCATATCTTGCATAGATTAAACATTTTAAGAATGTTAATGTGAAAATGAAAAAAGTAGTCTCCATTCAAAATAAATAAATTTTAATGGAATTCAGTAATGTGCTAGAAACCATTTACAGCTCAACTCTAGGCTCACCAAACTTAAATTTGGTGAGCTTAGAGTTAACTTTTTAATCTTCCTCTGCAAATATATATGATGAAAGGTAGTTCTAAAGAATGATAATTTTAACAACTTTTTCAATAATTAACAAGCAAATAATGTTTTTGTGCTTGAACTTGGACTTGTTTTGCAACTTATCATGAAAAACCTTCTGTAGTTTAGAGTAGCAAATAGGGGCGGGGAGACATTTAAACTCCACATTATCTGGTTAACTTTCCATTTTATGAGTAGACTGCTTTATTTATTTATATTTTAAAAGTAATTTATTTTGTTTTCAGATGTTCAACAGTGGTATTTTATTATAATTGCAGCACTTATTTTGTCAAGAGGATATAAACTGCACTTGGTTTTAAGAGAATATGGAGTATTAATTATAAATATAATTAACTATTACACTCTTCCACATGACTTATAGTTTGGAACTGTAAAGTGTGAATTTTTTTTCTTATATGAATTACCTAATCCAATACAAAATCTGAACTAGTACAGTGACAATTCCAAATTCATGTATGGAATTCCCACTAATCAAAGAGCACCCTCTTTGTAATCAACACCATTAGTGCAATTGCAAAATGTTTCCTAGTACAGCTTAGTTTACACGAGGAGGTATCAGCCCATGACTTATTTACCCCCCCCCCATCCAAGAGGTTTTGCAAAGGTAGTATCGGGGGTCTGTGAACTAATTTTAAATTCAGTAAACTATATGGTTTGCGAATTATCAGTGCATCATTTTTCAATTTCTTTTGCAAATTTGATAGTGAAAAATAGGAACACAAGTTAATTAATATAAAATAAAATTCTGATGGTAGACAGAAGAAAGATGGGCTGTAAAGGGGAAATTACAAAAAATAAAAGATTTCCTGGTGGAGAAGTTGGAAACCACTGGTTCCCAACCTCTTTTCTACCACAAATTTACACTATTAATCGACATAAAAGAAAGAGTTTGGTAAGGCTATAGCCTAAACCTACATAAAGATTTCACTTAACAAAAAGGTTAGTGCAATTGCATCATGTTTTTTCATAAGTGAATTACCAAATTGGTAAAATGGCAACATTTTTATCATATCCCATATTGTGAATACCTTCACAATGAGTTGCCTGATATTGCATCACCTCAAATAAGTAATGCTTCACCAATGGAGAAGACTCTATATAAGAGTAATTCACTAGTAATGTGGATATTCATTGCTATTATAAAACTGTTACAATTTGAGTGAGATTATTTTTACTGTGATGATGTAAAAGTGGGCAACTCTCCTAGAAAACAAAATGTTTTAACATCTTTTTAATGTAAAGTAGTTAAAGAGCAAACTGTATGTGGAATTACTGGATGAAACTTTACCTCAACTTCCTTTCTTCACTTCATACCAATAGTGTGAAGAACACTATTGGTGTTCTTATAACACCAACATGAACTGTTTTCACATTTCTTCAATAAAACATACCAACCAGACTTCTGTTCTAGAATGAGAAAACAGAGTTGAATACATCTTACAATAGGAGACCGAACCTAAAAACCTAAGTTGTGATCTCAGAACAATGAACAACTTCTTCCTAATTCTGTGTTATCAAGAAAGTCACCACAAATGCTCTTTTATACTGCAAATTGGAACTATTAAGTGAACCCATTTGAACCTTCTAACAACTTCTTAATATCTCTATCTCTCAGTGGGATCCAGGAGGGAGCCTGAGTATACTGGAACAAAAAATAAATAAATAAAAAAATAAAGCTGTGTATATTAGTATTGACAAATAGTGCATGTTTATATAGTATCAGTGTATCAGCAAAAAAAAAAAAAAACTTTCTCACATCACCTGTTCATCACTTCAAACAGTTTTTCTAGTTCTTCCTGGAATTTATTCAAACTACCCCATTCCACAATGCCTGATGGAAGTTTGTTCCAATAACCAACAACCCTCTGGCTGGAAGCAAATTTCTGCACTAGTTCAGCAACCAACCTTCCTCGATTTAAATTTATACTCCCTCATGTAGAGGCATATGATGCAAGAAAGCAAGCTTATACAGAATCAGCCAAAAAAAAAAAAAAAAGAAAAAAACACAACCATTGCTATTTCATCCAACCATTTGCTTCAAAAGTTGGTCCAGTTCTTCCTTGAATTTATTTAAGCTATGATTAACAACTGATGGAAGTTTGTTCCAGCAATCAATTATTTTTTTAATTATTTCACTATTCATATCTGAAAATGGCCAGTGTATCCAAGACACTGTATTTATAACATCCCACACTCATCAGAAGTTAATATTAAATTAGATTATAACTTAGTTAACCAAAATGATTAACTTAATTTCCCGTGATTGCTAAAGGCAAATTTCCACACATCTATTCTACAATTGTCTTCTTAACTGCTCACCTCGTCGTGCAATAGTTGGAAGCACGATTGTTAGCTTAGATACCAACTCTGAATAATAGATATGTAGTAGCATATTAACGGTGATATTATTTCACCATTCATATCTGGAAATGGCCAGCGTATCCAAGACACTGTATTTATAACGTCCCAAAATCATCAGAAGTTTATATTAAATCAGATTATAACTTAGTTAACCAAAATGATTAACTTAATTTCACGTGATTGCATTGAACGATTGTATCTATTCTTTACAACGGATTCAATACAATCGTTTTTATCAAGAACAACTTACATTCAATTTGGTAGAGTAAAACGGTTATGTCGTAACTTTGCCTAATATAATCTTACGAAATCCGAAAAATTTCGCATTCAACTATCAACGGAACGTTTCCAGGATAAACAAACGTGCTTACGCCTACTTTTTACATACACGGTATGACGAGGCACGATAACCATGTGCTCGGCTGAAACTCACGTAAACGCAACTGGCCGCCGGCGGTGGTGGTGGCAGCGGCAAGTTACGTAAATCTGAACATGTGGCAGATACTTTGCGAGAAGAAGAATTTAAGATATTATTTATTTATAATACTAAGCATTACAAAAATAAATAAAATTACTTTGTCATTTTGAATTATAAATGAACCACTAATCTACGATACTTGACTTCCCTTCCGGCAATTGATCTGAGAATTGCAACGGTGATTAGAACGCAGCTAATGTCATATATATTTATATTAAAAAAAAAAAAATAAGAAGAAGAATAATAAATAATAATAATTGCACGGTCGCTGACATCGTAGGGGTTCTCTGTACGTTTTTTTCTTCTTTTCCCCCCACAAAGGGATTACTATCACTATATAGAACAGCGAAAATCAACTAGTGAACTCTGGTATACGAAATCTGCTTTAACTGCTATATTTTTTAATTAATCTAATACAGTTAAACGCATGCTCGAGTTTAATTGGTCACTTGCCATGGTATTTTACAAACAGATATCTTTAAAATGTATTTTGGTGACAAATTTCGTAGGGGAAAAAAAATGACATTTATATATACACACAGTATACATAAAGCGGGTACGTCAACAAAAAGGAGTGCACTCTTGGGTTACATTTCAGACGCGTTCAATTTTTATTTCTTATATTAATTTTATAACGAAACAGGCCTACGCGCTCTGGATTCATTGAGGAATTTATTGTAGCTTAAACACAGAGCGTACAGATAAAGCAGAAATATATGAGCTTTCGGCTATATGGTAGCCTTCATCAGAATTAAAATACATGAATGGCAGTTATATTAATTTTATTTTTCTTTTCGGCGATTCATAGAAGTGAAAACTAAATGACTTTACTACCAATTAATTACTTAATTATTAATATAACAGTAATTGACATCACTTCACTGCATACACACACCTCAAAGTAATATTCACTCAACTTCTTGTCATACAGTACTCCATTTATTCCCTCCTGGATTTTTAATAAAAATAGAAGTGCAACACCCAAACCTTGTGATTTAATGAAATAAATAGCAACTACTACCCAGTCAACACTTTAATGTACTTTACTTATTTCCTCACGGATCTTAATAACAATTGTAATTTTCTGCTGTGATTGATATAAGCAAATATTAATAATTCATGATTTAGTATAATAACGAGAAAAAAAAAAAAAAAGAAGCGCTTCAAGCTACTTTTATTTGAGCATCCGGCATATTTCACATTCATTCCTTCAATCAAGCTCAAGACAAATAAATCCAATGCTTCAGCTACAGTATATGGATAGCCTAAGCAGGCGGACTAAGGAAAAATCAGGCTCTCGGCAAGATTCTCATTTCGGGCCCCACCTAAGGTTGCCACCTTTCAGAAATTGTAATAGAGGACACAGCTGAATGGGTTAAAAAAGGTCTTCTATTACTAAATATAAAAATACAGGTTTTGTATTATGTTGAAAGCTAAAAAGAGTCCTCTGCCTATAAAAAATCATTCGTTTTATGGACCCCAAAAAATTACGGGAGGTAGGCAATTGCCTAGGCCAAAGTCCGCCCCTGTGCCTAAGTAGGTGTGAGGGAAAAAAATACTGTCAGACTTCTACTGATTCTAATGAAAAAGGTCCGACAAATCTTACAGAAGCAGTCAAATTTAAACCCTTACAGAAGTAGAAGTTAGATGACGGTATGGTTAGGCCTATCTGATTGGACAAAGGATGAGTTGTTTTCAATACCTGCACGGATATCCCTGATCAACAAGTTTGGTTATGAGTGTCCAAGGAACCAACAGAGATTGCCAAACAATAATCAACGCGATTTAATAAGTATATCTATCTGTAGTTAACTCTTTCAATGGAAATACAGGTTAACTATTTTTTACAAAATTAATTATAATTTGGAAGGTGGACAAGCGTGGTATTTCAGGCTTTCTCGATTCGGTTTATTATGGCAAGTATAGCAAGACAAAGCTAATGGGTCGTGCGCTTCTTGAGTGGGTGATACACCAAGGTTCATTCACTAAGAATGATCTTAATTTATATCAGTAAATTACAGTACATAAAGAACTGCTATTTATGTAAATAACCTCAAATTCTATGTAAGCCAATCTTGATATACTATATTTCTATTTCAATGTATTCAATATCATTATTTTAGAAGTATTAAAAAATTAATAATCAAATATTTATATACCTTCCTAAGCCCACTGGTAAATGAACGATTTTTGACATAGGAGTCGGTTATGTTATTTGGTTTTTAGGAACATTAGCAACTAAGGCCATATTGTTCCGGGAATATGGGGTGGTCATTCCCTGACCTTTCCGCATTCTCCGTATTTGGTGGTGACGGGCTCGAACCCCGGTCTAATCAAGAAGCGTGTGCTACGCAATGCTGCTCCTTCCCACCTGGCTACGGAGGCGCCCATAGGAGTCGGAAAGGAACTATATATATAATTAACATAAATGTTATATATATAGTTCATCATCATCTACTACGAAGGACCATGGCTGGCTCACGACTGGCTTAAAAGCAACTACTGTATACAAAGTTCAATTCCAAACAGGGCAGTTTTTCCCATTAGGCACTATGCCTAGAGCCTACGAAAAAACAGAGACCCGAAAAAATAGAATTCAACGATTTTATTCCAACAATAAAATTATACAAACGATTTTTTAAACACAGATGGCTAAGATAAACTGAGGGGTCTAGATGCAGAACTGCCATATGAATCTGTGGTTAAAATCTATCAAACGTCACTTGAAAAAGCAGCAAAATTCATCAAGTCAAGTATAAAATCTAACGTAAATTTCAATTTAGATGCAAAACGCTCCAAGTCCAACACTAGTTGAAGCTTAAAATTCGTCAAGTCCTCCATTACAAAAGAAACGGACTTGGAGCGTTTTGCATCTTAGACCCCTCAATTCTATCTTCTGCTTTTCCTGTTAGCGAAATCATTAACGTCATGAAAGTCGTATTGCAAAGAAACTAGTGCTGCAATGCGTGTTGTGGAAATAACTTCAAAACCAAAATTATTAGATCTAACTCAAGTCATTTTAATATGTTTGATAATAATGTAGTGAGACGTTCGCCGGCCTGATTTTTGCAGCCCAGTCATTGCGGGGTATTATTGGTGTGAGCAGCATTTTAATTATAATCAGTGCCCCTGATTCTCGCCATCTCTCGTGGTTGGAGGCTCTCCATATAGCTGTGGCGGGTTCCACCATTAATCGTAACGCTGGAACCAGCCTACATCCTATTATGGAGACTTAATCTACAGCATTACGAGAAATGGCGACTTAACAACATGGCCAGCATGCAACGCACCATTTCTGCAGAGTCTAACAGTTAATGCCATCTTAACGCACACATCCACACCTAGTTGTTGGTAACGCATGTACAAGACTATTCCTCTATAATATAAGGATTTGTTGTATATCTTGTTTAAGTTGATAAAACGGTATCTTACCTTGAAAGCTCCTTGATATATATGTTTCATCGCTTTTATTCTTTTGTAGTTCATTTTTGCCGTATATTTATTGTTTATATTTAATTTTAGTTTAGTTGTTTATAGTATTTTATTTTACTTTAATACTTCCGTGTAGTTCAATTTATTCATTTATTTTAATAAGCTCAGTTTAACTGGTTCGTCGGTCGAAGCAATATTTATTTTAACATGATTATCCCTGGCGCTCAAGGCCTCTTCTCTAAAAACGTAGCGACACTTAAGAAACGAAGAAAACCCAGGGCTTATGAACCCCAAAAGGGCGGCCCCGGTAGTCCCTACATCAATAATTCTGGAAATGAGGAATCGACAAACTATTAATGTGTTGTGTCCAAGATAAAGTAGTCTGGACTGCGAAATTTGAGATGCACTGACACCAGAAGAAAATCCTAAGTGATTCTTATTCGGTTAGGGTTAAATAAAGCTACAGAACAAATCTATCCGACTCCCGGCAGGCAGTAAAAGTATCATCTATGGAGCACGATCGTCCAAGAAACTGGTTATGTCGCAGATTGAAGCATCCTTATCTTACCGGCGGGAAAATAAAGCAGTTCAGACATCAATATTCAGCGAGTAGCTAACGGAAGATAGCCCGCACTGCTGCAGGCTGTAACGACTGGGACAATGAAAACGCAAAATCGACAGTGATGGGTTTCGATCGCGGTACACCAAAAGGAACTGGATACGTTAAAATACGTCGAGTGTACAGATAACAGCTCGGTACGGCTTCTTCAAGTTGGCCCGACATCGAAAGTGTTTCTTCGGAGTGATTAACGTTCCGCAACCTAATAACAGAAACAGTGCGATCACTGGAAACATTCACAAACTGCCGCTACCCAGGGAAAATAAAACGAATAAAACATTGAAGAAAATTCCATAACGTCATACAAAAAAAGAGAGAGAGAGAGAGAGAGAAAAAGAAAGAACAAGTTAGACCACAAGTAAAGAAACATTTGAACAATCGGTTTCAAAACTCTTCGTTTTTATTTTTAGAGGCAAATGATGCAAGAAAACAAGTTTATACATTAGCCAAAAAAAAAAAAAAAAAAAGTCCATTTCACCTATCCATTCCCTCCAATAGTTTGCATAGTTGTTCCTTGAATTTATTCGAACTATCCACTTCTACAATGGATAGAAGCTTGTTCCAGCAATCAACCGCCCATTGACTGAAGGCAAACTTCGTACATCTATTCTGCAACCATCCTTCCTCAATTTGAATTTATGTTGCCTCATGAGGTTTCAGCAAGAAGAATCTCATCAACACTGAGTTTGCTCAAGCTATTCAAAGCCTTAAATATCTCAATCAGATCACTCCGTATGTGTCAAGTCTCTAGAAGCTGCAATTTGCAGAATTGAAGCCTTTCTTGGTCAGAGTATCCCTTTGTTCTCCTCACAATCTCGTTGCCCTTCTCTGTATCCGTTTCAGCAGCTATACATTCTTCCTAAAATGAGGCCCCCAGAGCAGCATGCAGTCTTCAAGATGTGCATGACCACTGCTTTGTACAAAGGGACAATCACCTCCTTATCCCTACTAGCAAAGTTCCTGTATACCATTGACAAAACCTCATGACATCTGACAGCCTGTCTGCACTGCTCAGAAAACTGCATATCTGACAGCACAAATTACCCACAGGGTCTTTTTCATTTTCCCCTATCCTGCGAGTACCACACACTTGTGGTACTACACACCAATAACTCTTCGTCAGATAATCTTTCGGTTAACCCTTCGTTGCTCTCGTCTTCGGAAGGAAAAATGACAAACCGTGAACTGACCTGAACAGAAACTTCGATGGCATTTTCAATGTCAATTGTGACCGAATTCTCTTGCAAAAAAACGGGGGGGGGGGAGGCCGGTACGAGCTTCAATGAAAGTGGAAGTATAGTGGAGAGGAATTTTACAGGCAGTTAAACATAATTCGTTGTGTCTTCTCTCTAACTACCATAATGCGTGGTACCAATTGCATACGTAACCAGTGCGTTCTTAGACCACCAATTTGTTCATAAGAGGAGGTAGAGGTGTAGCATGAATAACCTTAATCCACCTATAGAAATTCTCTCTACAAGAGACAGAAGATCTGGAGCCCGTTGAAGCTGAAGAACGAATATCCTACAAGCTCTCAAGAGCAATCTCTGCTCGAACCAAAGCACTCCAAGGTCTCTCCATTATTTCATTTAACCGACGACCAAAGTTTCTGGATGCAGTGCTATTGGCCCAAATAGATTTGTTTGTCCAAGGATAATTTACGTCTTGGAGAATCTCTGGGACCTTTCCCCCTGCAATTCCTCTTTTCTGTAAATTATATCAGTGATCCTGCACGATTTTTGGTCACACAGAAGGAAGTAGTGAACCACCTACCTAACCCTCCCCCTTACGATGCTCCTGAAAATAAATTATACACCCCAAAACTAAAAAACCCAGGAGTCAATTTGCCAATCGTTTGAAGCTGAAGCGGGTCTTTGATTTATGACACACTTTTTTAAATGTTGTATTAATACATATTTAAATACTCAATGTTTTGCAATGCTTGGGACATTTGAGAGGGCATAATTTCCTTCCCCTAATATTACACCTATCTATAGTAACTGTTATAAAAGAATTACAGTCACCAGACAATACATTATGCAGTCGGAAGGGCATCAAAATAGAATGGATATTCAACTAAGTAAATAAAAAACACTTTATTCTATAGCATTTCGACATCAATATGAGTTTTAAGAAGTGCTTCATTTCCTTAGTAATATACACCCAATAAAACGGAAAACAGTGCTCTTTCAATTCTTATTTTATACACCCTAGGGGCTCACATCTGGTGAGTATGGGCTTGAAAAAAAAATTCCCGAAAAAAAATTCCCAAGTTATCCTGAGAGAGAGAGGAATCACCAAGAAAGAAGAATAATGATATCCAGCTCAGGACCCTGGGTGTATCCTCTCTCTCTCTCTCTCTCTCTCTCTCTCTCTCTCTCTCTCTCTCTCTCTCTCTCTCAGAGTAACTCCGGAATTTTTTTTTTGGGTGGTGCAGCATAAGCCTCAGGCTTCCTTGCACCATATGGCTAATAATAGTAATATATATTGTCCTCCCCCCCATTTTTACATTTGGCTTTAATTCCCTTAACACCCTTAATTTACTCCAAATTACTTACCACGTATAGCTTTAACCTCAGCCTCTTTTGGCATGTATTTTATGTTCGAAACAGAGATTATTTCTTGCAATTTTGGTGGTCGACTCGTGATTAGTAACACCAAGGTTGTGCGTTATATGACAATATATCTCTTGCCTTAGTATTTTATAATTTTTTTCTCCTTCAATCTGTAACTTTTTTCCCTCTTTTAAACTAATGTCAAAACTAATACTCATCATGGTCGTTGGGCTTTCTCTGGTAGTCAGTAGCCCTAGTCTATGAATATTCTCTCTTCCCCCCCCTCTTTTATTTATATTTAAAGAATATAAATATACAAGATAATACACAAAATCTTACTGTTGCATACTTACAATCTGGGTGACTTTTTCAAGAATCTACCATCCAGATAGAAAGGAAAAACAACAATAAAGGGTTCTCTGTTTCTGATCAATATATCATCCATCCAGATCCTTATTTTCCTTCTTCTGAGTCTTTTGCTTGGAATTTAACCTTCTAAGGTCAATTTAGGTAATTCATATTTTGAACTTCTTACAATGTGGTCACAGTAGCCTATTTTGAGCCTATTATCTGGATTTTGTTTAACAGTTCTCTTTTGGTGCCACCCATTTGAAGGACTATTTTATTGGATATTTTTTCTGTCCATCTGATTTTCATCATTCTTCTCAATGCCCACATTTCAAATGTTTCTTCTCTTTTACTACACCTTTCTTTAAGTTATATGTTTCACATCTATACATTAAAATGGACCACATGTAACACTTTAAAACTTTTTAGTCTTAATTTAAGGCATAGTTTCTTTCGCACAATATGTTCTTCACATCGCTAAAGCTTCCCCTTGTCAAGCTTCAGCAGTATGGCAATACCAATTTTTATTTATGATAAAAAAAAAAAATCCTTCTCAAATGCTGCATTAATAATACTGTACTTAATGTTAGTTGTAAGGTTTGGGATATTTTAGAGGGTATAATTCCTCTCCCCTAATATTACATTATTTACGTTGCTAATAAATATATATATATATATATATAATACACCAATTAATACTATTTTTTTTTTTTTTTTCATTCTTAGATAGACAGAGCAAAGGTAAAGGTTTAAATGAAAAGAGTCAGACAAAGAACTAACGTACTGTTAGCATAATTGGGGATTACTGATTTGCATGTGAAATGGTGACACAAATAGAAATTGCCTCCTTAATTAAAGGCGGTCACTTACACGCAAAAATAAAAAATTAATAATAATAAATAATCAAGCCGATTTTAACAGCAAACCTCCAAATATTAGTTTTGGGTATTTCATCAACTACTCGGTAGATGGCGACACCATAAAGAAATTGAAGTGCGCGGATAGTTCAGTTTTACAGTAGTTTTGTATTCTGGTGCCAATCACAAGCCTTACGGGAAAAAAAAAAAAAAAAAAAAAAACTAAAAAATTATTTGGACTGCGCCGTTCGAGACTACTTCGGAGTCGAGTCCTGTATGTACATCTGAATACGCTCAAAAATACACTTAATGATTTGCTAAGTGTATAAAACTAGGATGGAATCAAATCTTTTTATAAACATAAAGCGGAATTTTTCTTAAGGTAGCTACAGGATTTTACTAAAAAAAACATTTTCCTGTGTGCGTGTGTGTGGAGGGATTCTGGCGGTGAAAATTGATTGGCGTATCGCCAGAGGGGAATTTATTGATGCATTATTCATATGAACAAGGGTCTTATGGATCTACAACATCATCTTGATTTTGACAACTAGCTTAATGTTGAACCCAAACCTGAAATGAGAACACTTATTGGGTTTCGTGAGCGCCACGGTCAGGCTGTGACGTGTCAGCATAACCTGTTCTGTAGGTCCCTAGAATCATCAAACACGAATCCTTACAAATTTCTATAATCCTTCTAAGGAGGCAGCTCTCGTGAGGGAATTTATAAACCGATGGTTGGTGTAGTTCCAGTTTGCAAAGTTTTCGCGTGGAAGAGATTAGTGTTGGAAATTATTCATGTATTATAATAACAGATTTACCCAATTGGTTGGCATTATAAATTAATTGAATTCATATACACACTGGCCAAAAAAAATATGAAGAGGTTATGTTCATATTCAGTTTATTCAGTATCGAATCGGGCACCTTTGTTTCGAATAACACAAATGTGTGGAGTGGCATTGATTCTGTAAGATGATTTTTAGTCTAACAGCAAAATATCGCGTAGCTGCGACAAAGTTGAAGCAGAGGACTTCGTTGACGAATAGCCTTCTCCAGCACATCCCACATATTCTCAATAGGACGGAGATCAGGTGAATGAGGAGGCCAGGGTGGAAATCCGTGGCATATTCTCCGAACCATACTTTCACGATTCTGACATGATGCGCTGTTGCATTGTTATCCACAGAATGGCCATCACATTCGGGATACAAGTGTAACATCGCAAGGTAGTAGATCAGATACAAAATTCAGGTACTCCCTGGATGACATCTGACCCTCCAATGGACCCAGTCCGTGTCAACAAAACATTCCCCATATCATGGTACCACCTGCAGATGCTTGGGTTGTCTTAACAAGGCAAGCAGAGTCTATTGCTTCGTGAGGTTTTCGACGTAGCCTCTGCCTGCCATCAGTGCAAAACGAAGTGTATCAATATTCCTCTGACCACATGGCTTTCTTCCATTGTTCAATCACGACTTTCCGGGCACCAGTGCAAGCCGGTTTTTCAGTTTTTCTCTGAAACAAGTGGCTTCCGAATAGGCAGGCGACTGCCAATATCCAATTTCTTCAATTCCGCGCGCATGGTATGAGTTAAAATACTTCTGGATGTCTTATTTTTCCGTACAGTCCTCCTTAGAGTACAACGGCTTCGCTCTTGAAGTATTGTTTTTCTGCCACATTTACGCCTTTGTGATGTGAAACCACTTTCTTTCCAGTCATTAAAAACCTTTGAGATGGTCACTTTTGAGAATCCAGTCATGTCTTTCGTTTGTTGAATCATGGCTCTTGCTAAACATGCACCCACAAATTGTAGTAGGATTTTAAGAGCATCGGCGACTAAGGCCATATTGCTCCGTGTATATTGTCTGTAAATTGCGTGTGTTCTGAAGTCCATTTTCGGTTTTGCTGTACGAAAAAGCGGAGTTTCCAAGAGAAAAAGCCATGCTACCCTCGCCGAACTCAGCCACGCTGTGAATAAGGCACATAAAAATTCCTCACGTCATCGACGGGACTCGAACTTGAGTCTTTTCCGCCCGGTGTGGGAAGGTCAGCGAGTCAACCAACTGTGCTACCCACAATAAAACCTTTTTCAAAGTCCGATAGATCACGAGTTTTCCACATTCTGTCTTCAGATTGTTGCAGTCGAACAGTCTGTGCAGTCTCTATATTAAAGGAGGCAACACGTCATCACCCACACATCAGTTTTCTTTGCATCTATTTGAGTCTTGTATTTCTTCTATCTTAATACAAAGGCTTTCCCTCCTTTTTTTTTTTTTTTTTTTTTTTGCCAGTGTGTGTAGTTAAACATTCTTAAAGACAGCTGGGTACAGGGTGTGGTTCAAATTTACTTGGGAAACGACTAGTCTTTATATATCATTTTTACATTTTTCACGATCTCTGAGGAGAAAATAAGAAATCTATTTTTCCTCATCCGTTATTGTAATTTTTACGGGGTATTATTTTGCACTTTTGTTTTTGTGAGTGGCTCGTGGCCAAAAAAGGTTGGGTGTGATCTACATATGGACTGACGAGGAGGGTTCACTACGTCAGAGAGACGCCATTACGAAATTTTTCCTTGTAATGGCCACCACCTAAGCTGCTAGCTCACATTTACATCGAGAGCCAACACTACTTGCTCTCATTAGAATTCCAAGCCTCCTGTCTCAATTACCTGCGGCATTTCATTATGATGACTGCTCACACGTAATGTAATAACTCTAGGGAAGTTCGGCGAAAGTTTAGGTGCCATCCCAACTTTACCGGCTGTGAATAAATTCTTATTCAGATAGCAAACAAAAGAATCACGTGTTAAACGAACTCCGCCAGTCAAGCTGGACCTAAGAGAATCGTTCATTTTAAGGAGCAATACTCAAATTCATTTGTATGCACATATCTGCGCAAGGTATTATGTACACATATGTATGTAGTTACCAAAGATATTTGGATACTATGAGAAAAGACAACAGCTTGCACATTTTAAGGAGACTTCCTGTTCACCCAACTGCTACATACACTATATAACCAAAAGTATCGGAAACACAGGTAATTGCAAAATGGGCTTTAATTCAAAATTCCAACAAACAGTACGCCTATCTTCTTGTATGACATCCTAAACCCTCCTGGGCATACTTTCTACCCTACCAACCTCCAGTAGATACCTGCCAGATCTTGATTGGAAGGCCATTTTGACATGTCGACGTTCCAGTTCGCACTACAGGGTTCAAAATGTTCAGGTCCGCTAACTCAATTATTCTATGTCCATAACCAGTTCTATATATGACTATCCTTGTACAACATGGAGCACTGTGACGCTGATACTGACAGTGCCAGTTTCCTTTAAGAAAATACTCAGTACTTTACACCTCACTTCACCCCATGCTAAACTAAAGGTTAGCTTCATTCTAAGAGGGCTGTTCAATAAAGAATGATCATAATTTTTCATGAACAACTGTACTGCTAGCTATTTATACCTGAGCTGCGGAATTTAAGACCATACCAAGCTGCATCACATAGAAACGGCGCAGCTGTAAATTTGTTTCCATCTCAAGAAAACATCAGTTGGAGAGCGCACACGGTATTCTCCATACGACACGTGTTTGTGCAATCTGGGTTCCAAGACTACTCACACCTGGGCATAAGTTCGCGTGGAACTTCGTCAGGAGCTGCAACGGATGATTGCCGAAGATGGTGAGGTTCTGCACAAAATGATAACGACGGATGAGACATGGCTTCATTTAGACCCAGAGCGTAGGCAACAATGCTTTGTTTGGAAGTTTACGTCATTGCCACACCGAAAAGAGTTGTGACTTCAGCAGGAAAGGTTGTGGTCATCTCTTTTTTTGACAATCACGGAATGGTTTAACAGCACGTCGTGCCACGTCATAAGACTGTTAGACCTTACTGCACACTTTACAATACATCACATTCGTCGCAAACAACTACAACTGCAAGCAGGTGGGTGGATGCTGTACCACGACAACGTGAGACCTCACGTTGCTCATACTGTCATCGAGTACTTAGCCAGCATTAATGTCAAATGTGTTCCTCGTCCGCCTACAGCTCTGACTTTGTACCCTGCAATTTTTTTTTTATTTACACAATTAAAGAAGGAACTGCGAGGAAAACGTTTCCAGGTGTCAGAATAAGTTGTAAAGACATCGGAGGCGATTCTCGAAAGCATGTCAAAAATGGCTTCCACCATGTTTTGAGATGGCAGAAACGTTGGAGTAAGTGCATTTCATCAAACGGACTCTTTTGAAAAAAAAAGTACGACCATCCTTTATCGAACAGCCCTTATACTACAAGAACATGAAATGTACAGAAAATGTTTGCAATGCCTATTTTCTCTACCTTTGTATGGGGAAATTCAAAGATTTTTTATTTCAATTATTATCACAAATAAATTTATAAAAGGACTGCAATAAATGTCGAAAATGTCCTCTTTCCCAAATGGAAGCACAAACTCTTCACCATGTTTGATGACCTCAGTGTTTGAACAGTGAAATTTCTGATTCAACACTACCTTTTTTAATTCTTCAAGACTGCAAAGTTAGGCATATTTGTATCACTCCTTTTAAGTAGTCCGAAACAATAAAAATCCGCAGATCGTGGGTGTTCAATTACGAACATGCGTTTTCTTTTGGAAAATGACGTGCTGCCTTTGTTGTACACAAAACATTACTGTTAGCGAGAGAAATCTAACAATATAACAGTTGGACTTCTGGGGATGGCCAGTGCTACTACTGCAGCAGTTACAATCAAATTCCATCAAGATGTCACTTATAAAATATTGATTTTTCATTGACATCTTGATTGGATTTGGCGTTGAAAAATTCACGTAGCCCTACAATTTGGGTTGTATGAATTTTGAACCATCCTATAGAATAAAGCTAAATTATTTTGCTTAATAAGGAGTAACCATGATTATATTCTTCGTTAATCATTTCTTACATGTGAAATTGGTGGGTGATTGATGAGTCCAAATCTGTCTTCCTAGAGCATTCCATATATGCTCAATAGTAATTCAGCTCTGGAGCTCTCGGTGGCCAATTCGTTTGGGAAATATCCTCTCTGAAAAAACTCCTCCACCAGTTAAACTCTATGGGGTAAAGCATTATTGCTCATTACAAGGAAATATAACCAACTGAATCCAAGAATATTCTGAAAGAGTATTCATGGATAACCTCTCTATACCTCAATAGTCACAGCTCCTCTTTCAAAGACATGCAGCTCCGTACGTACATTGCACATTACTACCCAGGCCATAATAATACTCCTTCCTCCTCCACAATGGTCCCGTTCCCTCTCCAGATGAGGATACGTATAAAGCAACATGGGTATATTTCAGGAAATTTCAGATATGTAAAAAGAACCCCCAAGACGTACCTGAAGGAGATCGAAAAACAGCCAGTTCTAAAATTACTTCCAACAGGGGTGGACTTCGCTGTAAGCTATCGATTATCATTAGGTATAGCTTTTTTTTGTTAAAAAAAAAAAAAAAAAAAAAAAAAAGATAAAGGAACAAACCTGGTAGCGCATACAGAGCAGAACAATGATCTTAGGCGTAAACATAACTTCTGCTTTGTATGTAGGATGAAAATCCTGAGTTTCTGTAAGAGAGGAAGAAAAACCACACATACAATGCTTATCCAAAACAGATCAACTTGGACACAGTGTGAAGAAAGGAACCGAAACCAAGGTTCTTCTTAAGTGATGCAGAACAGTGGCGACCCATCTCTCCCACAAAGGGTTTGAGCTCGTTCCACTAGCTTAACCCTTCCTAATTCTTTAAGGCAATAAACTGCAAGACACCCTCATATTAGCAGCATCAAGATCCACTACACTATTCATCAACCAATATACACATCAGTTTTGAAACAAAAATTAAGTCCAAAATGATTTTCTCCATCCTAATTATACGGAAGTGAGGCTATAGAAAGCAGCAGTTTCTGTTTACCAAATAGATTTAGAGCCACAACACCTACTAGAATGCCAATCGGAACCTCTGTTGCTTAATTAAAGGTTACGAATGCTAATGTGGTCACAGTTGACTGTTAACGATCGCTTACTGTATTCAAGATCTAATTGCCACCCGGGCTACATTCTTCTTCTTCTCATACCCACTCTATTAAGAAGCTAAGAATTCGCACAACAGGTGCAGCTAGTCCAAATTAAAACCTTTCTCCAAACAAAATATTCCGTTTCTAGAGTGACTCGCTGCACACGATCCTGAGCGGAGGCAGATAAATAACCATGCGCTGGGATTTCGAATTGAAAAATGGAAGGGCCCTTTTTTGTTTATTAAATTAGATTACAGACGGCACATTATCGGCGCTCTTCACAGTGATATCAGTGTTTTGTTTTTGACGTAATAATTTGATTAATTAGCTCCGAGATAATTACTTTTCGACACGGTTAATGGCTTACTCCAATCGTTGCGAGAATTCACATAAAACATTGCGCGAAGAATTATGTTGGTTGACATTTTTTGGTCCTTTCTGTATCGGCACATCGAGATTGTTGTGTGCAAATTATGAGCTTGGAATGATTTTTAAAAGCACGCGCTATTGGAGTTCTCTTGCAATGTTAAGCCAGATATTAATCACCTGCGGGGAAAAAGTCTGTGATTTCATGCAGGCAGAAAAGTATTAGGTAACGAAAATTAAAAGCAAAACAGGAAAAGAAATGAAACGCAGAAGGAACTAGGAGGGTCGGAAGTATACTGTGTGGAGAAGGGGGAGAGGAATGGCGGAACACAACTATGATACGAATCGATCCTGAAATAATATGATTATTTCAGGATCGATTCGTTTTTTCCACTTAAATTTTGGACGTTGGTACTCCGATTCTAGTGATTCATCTGCCTGCGTCTGCTCTACCATTAATATCAGGACACCAGCGCATGCACAAAAACTTTATCTACAGGAAAACTAATAATACCTGCTAACGCCTTTATCCTTTGTGATAACCTCTAGTCTTTGTGGAACACTCTCCACCAGTGTTTTGTAAATTTCCTCAGATATTTTCAGCCATTCGGCCCTCAGAGTGGTGACGAATTTAGTTCTCTCTCTTTTTTGGCAGTTTCTCCTCACCCGCACTCAATGAGCCAATTCATCCCAGAGATTCTATACAGGACAGTGGTCAGAGCTCTAGGCTAGCCAGTAAAACTTTTCAACGCTGCCTCCCCAACCTATTGCAGGAACGATGCGGTCCGGCTTGTGAATCTCTCTGAGAATCTGCCACACCTATGCCCAGTCGTCCACCGTCATACGTGCCTGGGTGTGGCGGATGTACCGTGACTCGTCACTCCACAGCACAGTTTTCGATTTAACCAAACTTTTGACAAAACTCTGGAAAGGAGTTTTGTCAAATGTTGGAGTTATGTAAGGCATATTCGATAAATCTGAGGTATTGATGGCACTGAAAATTGCTTAATTTTTAACTTTTCATCTGATATCCGAGAAAGCCGCATATAATGACTGGGTACGTTTTTTAATAAAATGCTCGTGTAAGAAATATAATAATGCAACAAAAAATGGAGAAAGCCCATCAGAGGTTAAATTAATTTTCCGTAAAATACGCCCTCAAAACTGAGAACGGACTGAACACTACTCCTTCTAGCGTTTCCCATCTAACAAAGATTGGTTTTTTATTTATTTATTTTTTTAATTAGATTTTAATGAAACAAACTACCAAATCCCATTGCAGAACTTGTCATAAAAGTAATCAATGTAACGGTCAACTGAATTGAAATCGGTTATGTTGCTCCATAGTGGCATAGTGTTTTGTGGAAGGGGCCACCGGTGATTTCCCACATCTGCGCCATGGTACTTTGTGAAGAAGTACAGAATATCTGTTAAAGCCAGAACAGTGTAATATCTGGTTTGTGTCAGAGTAGCGTTGTGTTCTGTTGTTGTGTCTCTGGCTTCTCGGCGCGGTGCCCCTAGTGGGACCCCCGCCGACACCACTGGGAGGTGAGCCAAGTGCCCGTCATATTCCGGCTGGCCTCTGCCAGGGTCGCCTGAGCTTCCTGACAAATGCAAAAAAAAAAGGAGGCACTAGGTAAGAGAAGTAGAGGCCAGAATGAGTGGGTGAGCGGATAGGAAAGATTTTCCATCCAATATTAGGCGAAATTTGGGGATGGGATTATAAAGTTACTGGAGGCGGGCACCCATCAAAACTCTAAGTCTGTAAGTCAGAAAATTTTGTTGAGAGATGGTTGGTTGGTTGTTGAAGGGTTTTAGGCGCATCAGGAACTTAGGCCATATTGCGCCGTATATAATATATCTCTAAATTGCGTGTATTCTGTGGTCGATTTGCTGTTTCCTGGACGAAAACTGAGTTTCTGGTTAAAAAAACCATGCTACCCTCGCCTAAGACCGACTAACTGAGCCACGTTGGAGAAAAGACCCATAAAAATTCCTTGGGTCATTTACGAGATTCGAACTAAGGTCTTTTCCACTCGGTATAGTGAGGACGGTTATTATACCAATTGTGCTACTCACGAGGGCCTGTTGGGAGATGTACAACTGTTGGTTTTTATTACTGATTATTGTACAAACTTAATTCTTATTTTGTATTTCACGGAGTACCTGTTGAGAAACAATGGCCTAGCCCATACGAAAACAGCACACACATACAGACACAAAAAAAGTTTCAAAAAAGCTGCAATCAATTTTGCTTGCAATACCATAGAGCGCAATATCAAAGCAACTCGTGAATGCGTTCATATAATTTAATTATGGATACCTATATATAACATTTAAAGAAAATCTTCCATATTGACTAAGCTGCTCGGAATGAGAGGGAATCGATATAGAATGCAACTTAATCTTCCGTATTAAACGTCCTCAAAACTGAAACGGATTGCACTACTCCTTCCAGCATTTCCCAACTAACACAGACCGCTTTCTGAGAAGAGAAAAGAAACACACTGTGAACACCTTCCTAACAGAGAAACATGATCTAGTAACAAGTGGGTACTTATGGCCCTCCCGCAGCCAACCCTGTTTATTAAGTTGATTTAAAGATAGAGAGAGAAATCTTTATTGTACAGTAAAGATACAATTAATCATGAGAGGAAGGAAGTACGAGTTATTGCGGGTGGTCCTGGAGGGAAGGATGGAGGGGAAGAGAGGAGTTGGCCGACGAAAAACCTCGTGGATGTGTAAGTGTGTGTTGTTGTCTTACGGCACCAGGGGTTTCCCCCATCTCCGCGTTGCTTTCATTGTGGTGAACCAGTTCACTGGGAAATGCCAGAGATTTAAAAGTGTGTAGGAATTGTTCATGTGTTGTGTTCTGTACCGTTGTTCATCTGGTCATTTAGCCGTTGGACCCCTATTGAGGCCCAACGTTGTCCCACTTACGCCCCGTGGAGGCAGACCAGGAACCCAGTAGCTGTAGATTCACTCTGGCAGGTCCTGCCGCTTAATTTCCTGGGATTTCGGCGGCTAGGACCTTTAAAAAAAAAAAAAAAAAAAAAAAAAAAATATATATATATATATATATATATATGTATATATATATATATAATAATAAAAAAAAATATATATATATATAAAAAGATAATAAAAAAAAAAATATATATATATATATATATATATATATATATATATATAAAAAGATAATAAAATAAAATAAAATAAAAAAATAATAAAAACAAAATAAATAAAATAAAAATAAAAACAGATAAATAAAATAAAAATAAAAACAAATAAAAAAAAAAATAAAAAAAAAATATATATATATATATATATAAATAAAGAAAAAATATGAATAAGTGAAAAATCTTCGCTATCGTAGGGGTAAATATCGCTTTGGTTTGCTAGGCCGAGCTTTGGGCGTAAGGTAATTTTATCATATTAAGGTTTTGACGTATGGGGCTTTCGCTATGATGAAGGTAGAGAGGGGAGGAAGACTGGAGATTGGGGGGAAAAGACAGAAATATCGGGCCAATAGAGTAGATAGCCCCAGTTTTCAGTGGGGCATGCCCATGCCCCACCAGAGTAGAAGTTTGGGGGTGGAGGAGAGGGAACAAAAAACGTCCCCCCCCAAGGAAGTGGAAATAATAGGTGAAGAGGGCTAGGGTGTCCTCTTCAGATCACCATCAGGCAGTTTGTAGCTGTGCTGCGTTCTGTTCTGCTTTGTCACACATGGGGCGAGCCCCGTCCTTGCTTTTCTTTTCTGTGTGATCAGCACTCTTCTTGTCCAAGTGCTGGTCCTCTGCAGGGTTTAAATTTTCTACCAGGATGGATAACATCAAGAAACGGCGGGAACTGGGATTCGAAGAACTTGTCAGACATGCCGAAGATAGAAAAAGAGTTCAAAAAAATGATCGCCGACCTCTGAACTCAGAGATGGCACTGAAAGATGAAGGAGGAAGATATTTCCAATGTAAAAGAGTGATACTAAAGATGGCATCTTTGAAGTCTACATCCTTGATGTCAACAAACAATGGAATGTGCTGATATTGCATACTAATGGTATTTGTACAAAGGATCTTGTTTGGACCACGCTTAATCGTTGTTTTTGTTGTGGGACTTTAGGAACATCGGAGACTTAGATCATATCGAGCCGTAAATATGTCAATAAAATTGGCTGTGTTCTGGTTGATCTGTTTGTTCGCTGGACGAAAAACCCGAGTTTCTGGGATTGGGGGGGGGGGGGAAGGCATGCAACCAGCCCTCGCCTGAGACCGACTAACTCAGCCAAGCTGTGAAAAAAAGACCATAAAAATTCCTCGTGTCACTGACGGGATTCGAACCTGGGCCTCTACTGTACGGTGTAGAGAGGATGATATGGTATGTGCTACAGGCGAAGTGTGGAACACTTTGACCATACATCCAGACTGTTTCGTGTCCACCGGCGGGACGTAGTATCATGATATAGGATATGTCCTGTTGGTACTATCTGAGTCAGTTCATACGTTAGAAGGCCGTGTTACCTACCTCCAATTGATTATCTTTCTGTCGTATCGGACCAAATTCACCTTTCAATGCTTCATTTTTTCCAGAAATTACGATGGATTCTTTAAAGGCAATACAACTGTCTACCGTGCAAAAACTGTACCCACTTACGTTTTTACAATGCTAGCAAAAATCAGCCGAATATTGCGAATTTGATGACCACAAAGATTTACTTTAAAGGGAACAGGTACTCACGTACTTCATTTGTTTGAAATCTGTTTATTCTCCCATCCCTGCCCTAACTCATTTGAAACATATATCGGGTTCCTCTTAAAACAATTTGAAAATGCACAACGTGAAAACCAACATTTCAGTCCACCTTATCAAGGCAATTACCATCAGTAAAATAAAATAATTTAGAATAACGTCCCAAAACACAAATTCTATTATGGAGGTACATAAACCATTAGGATCCGGAGGTAACTGCCTCTAATTGAGCATAATTTAACGACACGAATGTGTCTGCAGTTCTGGGTTAGAAATGTCGTTCCTGTTTGGTTGGCTGACAAGCTAACACGCATCTGTTTTGTTTCATCAGTGGTTACTTTAACAACAGATTGCCACAACGCCAACGAACTGTCCAGAAGTGAGTGTTGATACAAGGATAGTCTGTAGCTTTTCACACGTGATCTGCCACGATCGAAGAACCATCTGCACTCTGTACGGCTATTTTACGATTTTATTATCCAGGAATGGCTGAAATTTTTCCAGAGGGTTTTGTCTAGACGGACTATTCGACTTCCACAGCGAATATCATATTTCGCTTTGAAATTGCACAAATTTCCTTCTATACAAGATCAACGATCTTAAATTACGCAATAAAAAGATATTCTAAGGAGCCCTGCTTTCCATATTGGTTATGTTATTATGATCTATATAGTGCATTAGCATCTAAAATAGAATACCAGTTGTTCAAGTTTTCCGGAATTTATCCCGGTGTTCCGAAATTTTTATTTTCGATCTCAAACTACAGTCGCTGGCCAAAAAATTAGAAACACCTTGCAATTGGCGTCAACAGATAATTACGCATATGCTGTGCAAATGTCACATGGTATGATAAGTTCCTTGGTATCAGATAAATACCATACACTTTCCGGAGGCTTCTTTCGATTTGGAATCAATAAGACAGGGTGACGCTTCTGATTTTCAGAAAGGTGTTATTAGTGGAGCACGTTTAACAGCAGCCACAATTGAGAAAACAAAAGAAATCGCCGGTGTGTCGAAAGCAGCCATCTCAAAAGTGGAAACAAAAGGAGAAAGCAGCTTTAAAAGGAAGAAATGCGGCAGTGAGTCAGTATCCCAAGAATGAAACCACAGATATTTAAAGCAAATTGTGTCAGAACAGAAGTTACAGTGTGCAGCAAATGACTGAAAAAAGATTGTGTGGTCTGACGAGTCTTGATTTACATTTGTTTGCACCAATAGTATGGTTTGAATCTCATGAAGCCATACACCCAGACTGTTTCGTGTCCACCGGCAGGAGGTATTATCATGATATAGGATATGTTCTGTTGGTACCATGAGTCAGTTTACACGTTAGAAGGCCGTGTTACATAGTTTCAACTGATTATCTTTCTGTCGTATCGGACCAAATTCACCTTTCAATGCTTCATTTTTTCCAGAAATTAACGATGGATTATTTCAAGACGACAACACAACTGACCACCATGCAAAAACTGTACCCGAATGGTTCTAGGAACATTTCCAACATCTACCCGGCCGCCTAATTCTTCAGATCTAAATCCCACTGAATATGCCTGGAAACTGATGGAAAGGGCAGTTCAGCTTCGCAGTTCTCTACTGACTGCAATACAGCAGTTGCCAAATATTCTGATGGAAGAATGGTCAAATCTGCAGTTAGAGTCTCTCAGACACCTAGTGAAATACATGTCACAACGTTTATCGGCTGTACTTCGTGCAAAAGGTGGCACTACTAGATAATGAATGAAAGTTTCTAATATTTTGGCCAATGTAGATGTATCAAATAATACTTCATAGTTTTTAAAGAATCCATTGAAGACATTTAAAGAAAAAACTTACTGAAAAATTTTTGGAATTGCACATTAAATGAAGCTTGCTTCCACGCATAGTATGGTTGGCGTATTCAATAAGCAAATATTAAAAACTGAATGTTCCAAAAATTGCATAAATAGAGGCCATGAGTTACGTGCGTCAGATAATCAAAGTGCTGAAATTATGCACGGAAGCTCCCTTGCTTTCAAAGCAAATGAACAAATGAAATCATTTAGGCAGAAAATATTTGATATGTATAAACAGACTTGTGAATATGTAGAAAAATGAAACGAAGCTTTCAATGAATTCAAGTTTGTGGATGCTTTTAAAAAAGTAAACCAGTTTGGGAGGGAATACAAAATGTTTAAAATATTATTTATATGCAATTTCAGATTGATAGGCTTATTATGCACACAATGGAAATGTTGAAAGAACGTCTTAAAGAAATAAAATTTCCAGTGGTCAGGTGAACGAGATTTGATGCAAATACAGCAGAACATCAGTTATCAGAAATTTCAGTTTATCGAAATATAAAAATACTTTCCTGGCGATTTTACTTCATAATCATTTGCTTACACAACTTCTACAGAAAGGTGGGGAGCGCATTTTTGTTATTTCATCAATCAACAATTTTGAAGTCAATTCATGTGCGAAGTTAAAAAAGATTGAAAACGGGTCGTCATTTTACAGGATGAATTATAATGGCGCTACCAATTGAAAGGAAACTAAAACAAATTTGGAATCTTCTTTAAATTAGAAACAAAAACCAAAAGAATTCGGACAACACAAACTCATGACAGCTTTGGATTCATTTGGAAAGGATGGATTCCAATCCCGTCGAAGACAGAAAATTCTTAAAAAGTATCTTTAATTGGGAGTGTAGTTAGGCAGCGAGACAGTTTTCTTCGTGGGTTTTTCAGCCCGTACAACACAAAATCGGCTCATACACCCTTGTAGAGACAATAAACAAGATCAAGGTTATATACAGTACTATATGAACTGGCATATTATGAACACTATCCCCAAACTAATCAACCAATAAATTTGCCACTTGTATCATAATGTAAATAGCAGCTCAATAATTAAATATTGGAATAAATGATTCAAGAACTACAACTTCCCAAATTCAGATTTCATACCGTATTTACTGGAATAATTTTGCTGAATTTTTCCATGCTGAAAATAGAGTAATTCACTAACCAGCACTTTTGAGTGCAAACTTCCAGGATAAAAAAAAAAAAAAAAAAAATAGTATGCGAATTTTGCCAGTTATTTTTTAAAAGTAACCCCAAACATGAAAGGTAATTTGGGACCTACAGTAGTACCAAGTACTTGTGCAGATCGAAATTTTCAGGAAATACAGCAGACAAGCGAGTTGTTCCAAAAGAACATAAATAAAAGAAAAGAAAAGTTAATTCGGCGAGGGTTATGAGCTGAAAGGTAATGGATTCTGACTATTTGGTGCACTTGTTTGGATGAAAGATTGAATTACAGATGACAATTCAAAAGAACATTGTCTCCTTCCACGAGTCTGTAAAAGAGAGAGAGAGAGAGAATCATTAATAAATCGTACTGTCTCGTCTGGAAGCATCACATCAGAAGTAAGGACAATATTCCTTAGTAGGATGGATTTGTGTTTTCTTAAAAGTTAGCGGTCCTTTAAAAGAAAAACCACTAAATCATGGAGTTTAGATAGAGCAAAAAAGAAGAAAATCTAAGTGGTGAGATGCTTCGAAATACAACACCTGTACCTGAATGCCATTCAAACTAGTTTCACGGTTCTTGACCCAAATTTACAGAATTCAAGATTGGAGACAGAAGGAAGAGAAGGGCAAGTTAAACAGTTCGATGACCCAACGTATCTAGCCGTACCATGCACCTGCTGAAACAATATAGAAAAAAAAAAAAGAGTAAAAATGAAAACATAAAATAAAATAAAACAAAAATGATTTTTATCGTGCAACTTGAAGTAAAACGGAATCCTAAATAGCGTGTCCTATTTATCGTTCAACACCACGGCCCTATTTATTTTAATGCAAATTATCACCTATCAGTCAAGTAAATTTGTTTTATAAAGCGATCATATTCTAAATGAACTACTATACTTAAACACAAACTACAGAATAACTTCCATTTACCATTACATTCATAAAAAAAAAAACAATAAAACAGAAACATCTTAATTCTTTCCCAACTCATGTGTTAATTAATAAACAAAAATAATTTAGAACTCAATCTACTAACTGCAGTCAACTTTTCCTCCTTTTTGTAAATTTCTGATCTGTGAGATTCCTCAAAAGCTACAAAAGAATCAATTATAATCGATTGAGATTTATTGGCTAAAATTAAATGTCACACTATAAGGGAATCGAGTCATATGACAAGAAATCACAAATGAGAACCTTGACGCTATTGTAATAGGGGGTTCAGAAAGTTCGTAGAATGGATACGAAAGAATGGTATCACATCAATTCGGTGAATGACATTTCTTTGCATGTGAAATTTGATGAAAGATATTTTTTGGTGGCTACGAAAATTTGATGAATTTTTTGGGAGAATTCGGCATATGGAAAAGCAAGACAGAAAATGCAAACTAACATGCCGTGCTGCAAAATTCAGTGATCACAATACCGTTCTTGATATTTTATATTTTTGAAGCGAGTTGTTCTAGAGACCAAAAGTGGAGATCATTAATGGATGCCGCCTGGGTAATGAGCATCAATCTGACGTTCGGCTTGCAACCTGCGCTCTAGCTTTTATTAAACGAAATTAGTAGCAGGCTAGTACCGTGGATGGGTTAAGGGTAAGCTTCCCTGGAGATTGTGTAGGGGTCGGAATTGGAGTCCGAGTCCCCAACATGGAAAAGCGCTCTAGCCCAATGAAGCGTTTCACCAGGGCCCGTGGGGGTTATCGATGCTCCTGACTAAGGGATGGCAGTTAAAAGGGCGTTTATTTTTGCATCCAACAACTAAGGCATCTGTATACAAGAATTATGTACAGACTGTTTGCCTTGTTTGCTTCATAAAAAACGAGTTATTAGGTGGTTTTTATTAATGGAACCATGTGAAAACGATTCAACTGAGTAGGTACCTTAAAATTAATAAATATTCGTATTTGGATTAAAGGTATTACAATCTGGACGGAGTCATGCTGAAATAAGCACGCACTCACTTTCACAACCTGCGTATGAGGATTTCTGATTTCCATATGATATCCCGAATTGTCGCGCATACACCAAATTGTCGTAGACGCTGTCTTTCACCAAATTCTCACATGCAGAGAATTGTCTGGACCCAAAAGAATAAGGCTCTTGAAAATGTTTATTTAAACAGCATCCTTCCTGAAGTTAAAATGCACTTTGCTCCACAGTACTCGAGTTTATTTAAAATGATCAAATAAAAATAAAGTCATCCAGTCTCTTTTAGTACACATTTACCTCTTCATTCGTGCAAGAGTTCTTTAAGTTTGGAAAAAGGAAGTCACCAGGAGGCATGTCTTTAGAAAGGAGGGATGAGCGAGGATTTAAACCCTTGTGATTTAAACCACTGTGATGGCAGATACTGCAACAGTGGACTTGTGTCGTCCTAGGGAGAAAATCATGCTGTTGCACCTTTTCTTCCCCCCTCTATTTTGATGGTTTCACGCATTTTTCCGATTTACTGTACATAATGCCGCATGTGGTAGCTGCACGCGTAAAGTAATTAATAAGAACCACTGTCTGAACATCTAAAATAAAACAGAATCTTAAAAAATGGAGGCTATAACCGTGAAATCTGAAATAATGGAGGAAATGTGTGTTTCCGGGCCATGCTTTAGTTTTGGATCCGAAATCAGTGGTGTGTGTCTATGTCATATCAAGAGTTACTGGAAAAGAGAGTTATCAGAATTCCACCTAGGTTGTACCACACTCAAAGGTGTTGGAAAACGAAAAAGACCTAGGGGTAATTGTACAGGCCGACATGAAGTTCTCTGAGCAGTGTAGACAAGCTGCTAGAACAACTCATGAGATTCTGTCAATAATATGCAGAAACTTTGCCAAGCAGAGAGGTGGAATTGTTCTGTTCTATAAGGCAATGGTTAGGCCACACCTTGGGTACTGCATGCGGAAGCAGAGAAGAGCAACCTAACCATATTAGTCAAGAATACAAAAGGTTACTCAAACCACAAAACACCGGTTCTGCAGCGCTTGGAAACTAGGTACCTTCACGGAGACCTGATCGAAATGCTTAACGCTTAAATGGATTGAATGAACTTAATGATCATGGTGGTATTCTCTTTCTCGAACACACAGAAGGGGGAAACAAACTTAAATTGAAACAGGATAGATGTACGAAATTTTGCTTCAGCCAGAGAGTACGTACGTTTCTGTTGAAGATTTTCCCAGTTTAAAGCAAAATTTGATATTCATTCGTTGCTCCGCTGCAAAATCGTTAACGCTACAATTGAAACTCTCAACCAACTGGAAAAACTCTGTTCTACTTCAGTTTATTTTCAGACTCATCGAACATGATGATCGCAACAGCACTACTCCGGGAACTTTATTACCACACCTCGTTAAAGAGTTAAAAAAGAAATAAAATTAAATGAGAAATAATGCATTAATAAAATTATATATATATATATATAAATCATTAAAAGAAAAAAAAAAAAAACACCAAAAGGAACATGACAGTTATCTTGAATTGGGCTTTCTTTGACAAAATTCTGAGCCAGTACGATCTTAGGTCCACATTTACAACTGGAGGATTTTTACTGCATCAATTTTAATGAAATTTGGGATAGCTCAACAAATCCTTCTAAAAGTGCCAAATATACGAGGATATTTGAATAATCAATAATTTGAATAAAGAATAATCATAATTTTTCACGAACAACCGTACTGCTTGCTATTTCTAGCTGAGCTGTGGTAAGATCAAACCAAGTTGCAACAGATAGCAACTGCGCAGTTGACTAGTGCGCATGGTGTGCCTTTCGCAGTAGGTCAAGGTTACGCCGCCTCAGTTTCCCCTACGTAACAACGAACGAGACACGCGACGGAGGAACGGTATGCTGCTCTCAAATTTTGTTTCTGTCTAAAAAAAAAAAAAAAAACATCAGCAGCGAATGAAATGTTAAAATAGGTTTATTATGGTGAATCTACACTTCCATATAGCGCAGCTGCCTTACAATGTTTAAAGATGGACGTAATTCAATCACAAAAATCAGCAGTCCTGGAACTCCAACCACTGATGTCATCATATAGAAACCATAAATACTCCTGTAATCGTGAGAGAAGATCGTTGTATAACAGTCAACTGGCAGAGATGTTGAGAATATCAGAAGGAAGTAACAGTATACGCACGGTATTCTCCATGACAATTTGCATATGACACGTGTTTGTGCACATGCTGGGTTCCAAAGACTACTCACACCTGAACAACCAAGTTTTCATGGAGGTTTGCCAGGAGCTGCAACGGATGGTTATTGAAGATGGTGAGGTTCTGCACAACAGTGGACGAGATATGCTTCATCATTTCGACCCAGAGAGTAAGCAACAGCGCTGTTTGGAAGTCTACGTCATCGCCAATATCGAAAAATTCAAAAGTTGTGGCTTCTGCAAGAAAAGTTATGGTCATCTCTTTTTTTTTTCTCTCTCTCTTTTTTTTTTTTTTGACTTTCAAGGAATGATTTATCAGCATGTCGTGCCACTTCATTGGACTGTTACGGGACATTACTGCAGAACTATACTGCACACTTTGAAGGATCACAATCGTTGCAAATGACCACAACTACACGCGGGTGAATAGATGCTGCCACCAAGTACTTAGCTAGCATTAATGTTAAATGTGTTTCCCATCCGCCCTAACCTTGCGCCTGCGATTCTTTCTTTCTTCTTCTTTTTTTTTTTTTTTTTTTTTTTTTTCAAAGTTAAAGGAGATTCGAGGAAAACGCTTCCAGTTGTTAGAAGAAGTTGTAACGAGATGATTCTCAAGCGCATGTCTAAAAATAGCTTCCGCCATGTTTTTGAAGAATGGCAGAAACGTTGGAGTACGTGCATCTCATCAGATGGGAACTACTTTGAAAAGAACCATTAAAATATGGATGATTAACAAAGGCAAGTTGTGAAAACAAATTATGATCATTCCTTATTGAACAGCCCTCGTAAAATCTCAAGAAAATTATTTCACACGTAGTGTTATTACATGTGGACGGACATAGTGAAGACTTTCCGCATAAGCTAACGCGCCTAAAAAATATCGATAAACGCTTCTTCCGTCAAAATCGGCTTCGAACCCACTTCTCTTTTTCATAAGGTTAGGAAGAATATCGAGGGCTATAATAGAAAGACCTGTCGTACTGCAAATAGAACTGACATCCCTTAGCTATGTGGGCTATTAATGAGGATTAAACACTGATTACCGATATATGGTGTGTTGCTAATCCTAAGCGTTAAAGAAGACCTGCGGTTTCGGGTCACTCACTGATGGACACGAGCAGTAACCTACATTATGTTCATCATCTGCGTGTTGCATGCTCAGCCGATTAGAGCAATATCCTTTAACTGGATTTCCTCAAAAATTCCCATGAAAAATCTTGTGTTGTCGCATTACGTGAACTGGCTTTCCAACTACTGTGTGTGACCCCATTCTTACCAAAATCGACATAGAAAGGCTTACTCTGCAACTTTATTTCCCCTCCCCCTTTTAAGTGGTTTGCTTCGACACGAACTCACGTAGCTAGATCACGTCCTCATCTTATCTAACCGGCGTAACAAGCAAAGCTGGGATTGACGGAATATTTGCGATTCTCCAGAGATGTGCCAGGCGATAGGAAACTCGATTGTGATAACAAAAGCTTTTCAGTGAACTGCCTTTAAAGACAAGCAACACAACCAATTTCCAATGTTCACTCCCATTATCGTTGGACGAAAAAACTGACAACAGCAGTCACTTATGTGCAGATTAATGCTTGTCTCTCGCAGCCGTGGCTGGTAATTCCAGTGACAACGGCTTTCAAACGAAATCAAGTCTTTACGACTCGGTCAGTTTACTTTGGGGGGGGGCGACTAATTTTATGCGATTTAATCATCAAGAAACCAACCAGACTGCAAAAACATTAAGAGGAATGTATTTTTTTTTTCTTTTTTAAACTTTAATGTACAATTCTGAAGATAAAGCCTAAAAGTAGACTTCAAATTATCGAAGATTTCCTAAACTATATGTTGAATTAACAAGGAAATAATTCTTTAAATTTTATCTGATCAGTTTGGGTACATTTATTCGAGACTAGCTATGAAGAATGACTTCTGTCGTAGGCGGTCGAAAATGCATTTTTTTCGTGATTCTTAGTTGTTATTATCATTGGGTTATATGTATTTGCATAAGCTCAGAAAAGTAAGATGGTTAAAAGCTTGCTCCTTGACGTAGCCCAGTGGTCAGGAGCGAGAGTGCATAGCACGCGTTCCTTGAGTGGACTGGGGTTCAAGCCTTTGACTACTAAATACGATAAATATTTGTATTGGCAATTTATTGTAAACTCTGACTTGGTTGTCGTGCCGGAGTATAAACAGAAAAAAAATTTAATTTCTGATATGGTTCTAATGATTTTTTTTTTTTTTTTTTGATAAGTCACAACTGAAGTGATAGTTGATGTTCACCGTTGAATTCAATAGCGCTTTTGCTGTTTGCGCTATATAAAGTGAATGAATTATTTCAAAAATAATTTTTAATCATACTAACGTTATTTCTTATTTGAGTCAGTGGCACTTCCGCTAGCGCTTTCTTCTATTAAGAAAATGGCATCTGTTGTCTGTACTGGTTCACCCTATTTAATTTGTAAAGAGATCTAGGATAGATATTTTATACTCACTCAGAATTTCGAATTGACAATGTTTTCGCAAATACTATATACTGACTTGCCATGAAAATAAGAATAAAATAAGAGGGTAGCGACCACAGAACTAAAATAAGAGTCAACATAAAATGTCGTAACATAAAAATATGAAATAAGGTTGCCCCTGTAAAAACGTCTTTCCTGCATCGGTTTGATGCAGTGCGGACAAGGAAAGGGACATAAAAAATAAATTTACCTTTATTTTTATTTATTTATTTATTTATTTTCTAGTGTTTTAACATACAAGTTGGCTGTTACAAGAACTTTATACCGTGATTCCCTAGACTTAGGCCCTTTCATTAATTAATCGCATGAAATAAAGATATTTTTTTTTTCATTTATTGAGTAAAACGGCCCCGAGTCAAAAAAAAAAAAAAAAAAAAAAATCTGACAGTACGTTTGTACTAAGAAAAAGGATAGACAAAAGAAGAAAATTAATATTTCTAAGGTCCAATATGTGCATACAGCTAATAACTGCAGGATTTCTATTAGGATTTTAATGAAATTTGGAAAGGTTAGACAGAAAAAAAAAAAAAAAGAGGGGGAAAAAAAAAGAAAGAAAGAACAATTGCTGGATTTCTATTGGTTGGTTCTAAAATCTTTTTAAAAGGCTCAAATGTAAAATTTCATGAAAATCTGTCTACTGGGAGTAGAGTTATTACATGTGGACGGGCAAACGGATGGACATAGAACACAACAGACGTATTATGCATACATGCTAATTCGCCTAAAAACTTTCATCAAATAGTCCTATACAGCAATGGCACAACTACTACAGATACGCAAGAGTAACAAACTTAATATAACGTTATTTCTTTAAATATTTCGCGCTAAAAATTGATTCAAACCTAAAAAGATTCAAGATTCTAGTATTAACAATTATCCGGGATAACAGGATAAAAGTGTGTAATTACATGTTGAACTTAATTTCGCAATATGCTCAAAATATAGTGATCGATGTAAGCACAGCATAAAATCTCATAAACGCAAGTTATCTTGACGCCCACCTTTGAGAATGATAGTGGTACTTCCCAGACAATTCCCCATACCTTTAATCTATCAACGAGAGTATAAATGATGCAAGCACGAAAGTCTGACCCACAGCTTGGAGATCAATATCTGACTCAGATTACCGGAGAACTATGTTTATCTCCGATAAGAGTGCACGAACTAGTAAATGATGAAGGAACTGTTCAGTTTTCATTGTGCGATATTGCTGCTGGAATGACAGAAGCAGCGATTTCAACAGGATGACAACTCAAAAAATACTGTCTGTCCTGTCAATAACACGAAATGTTGTAATTACGTTTACAACTCCAAATCGCTAATTAAAAATGAAAGCAACAGGGCACGGTCTGTCTGCATGTCAACTCACACAGTGGTAGCTAATGATGGATATTATGATCACCAATTTTGCAGGTCTGACCTGAATTCGAAAAAAGTCTATGTAGGAGATGCAGGAGGGGGGGGGAGAACTATACAGAAATGTGCTGATCCTGTCAACAAAACTTTGATTCATGTTTCACATGCAGTAAAGTTGTAATGCTGTTTCAACTGCACACGAGGGATGTTTGTAAAGTAATGATTGCCTTCACGTTTGTGTGTGGGAAGAACATGAAAATTACATTTCTACTACAAATGCATATACAGTAGAACGTCGGTTATCTGGAATAATTTGAAAGGCTGATTTTTTTTTATTTATTTATTTTTTTTTCTTATGACGTATGTCTGGTGAAATTTTGGATTAGGACTGATTGGTTTTCTTGGTAACCATGAGTGATAGAGTTTAGTCATTCGCTTCCATGAACCCAATTTTCCATGACATATTTTGTTCTCTTCACTTCATATTATGTTTAGTTTAGCTCCAGATTCGGTAAGCATAATAATATCGGTCCAAAACTGCGATTTATTATTTTTCTCAGCTTTTTTACGGTAAAATGTCAACGAAAAGAAACAGCACTGAAATGGGCAGAAAACCAGGAAGAATGCGATATAATCAAATTGATATTATTAGGGAACTTGAGAGATTTAGCAGCAAAAAATAGGTCACAACAAACGAAATAAAAAACAATCGAACATTATTTAAAAAAAAAATACTTTAAATTTTTTCCACACAAAATTTGCAGTAAAATACCTATCCGAATATACGTATATGTAAATGTGCGAATTTTTATGTATCTCTCTATACATTAAAAAAGTTTTCCTCCTAGTTATATTTATTCGAGCCAATGGGAGAAGAGGACGGGGCAATTACGTCACTCTAAATGCAATTAATTATTGACAACTGCCTCCATAAGGGAGGCAGCTGTCAATAATTAATGAACTTCGTTCACAAACTTCGTGCATGTGCTTCACTGTCTAACATTCGATGTCCCATTTTAACGTGTTTTTGTATATTAATGAATACTGCATATTTGTAATTATTTTAAATACAGTATTTGTACAGTTTGTAACTATTTTAGTCCTGCTCTTTTGGATGCAACGGTATTCCTCATGCATTATGGAACCTGAAGCAAGACTTTTTCCTAAGTGACCTATGTAAACGCAGGTAAATAACTAGTGATATTTATTCGACTTTGAGAATGCCGCGCACTACAAGTGCACAGGTAAATAATTATATAGGTAATTTCCTGATTAGATATCGATCAGTGCGTTTCGACAGGTGTGTCTTTTTCGTAGAAAAGAGTTGACTTACTCCTATACCTCTACATTTTGTGTAGAAAAGCGCGCATGGGGTGGGCAAAGCTCCCTTGTAAGTTATTATTATTATTTTTTAATTAATTAAATTCCGGTTTTTTTTCACGCTATTTAAAGTATTTTTCTTTTACCTTACGTTCGATTATCCGGAAGAGGTCTGACATTAATTATTCTGGATAAGTGACGCTCTATGTACATAAATTATTTATTAGATCACTTGAAAATGAACGTCATATAAATATTATAATGTGTGTATTACTAACGATAAGAAAACCACAGTACAATCTAACACAATATAGAATTTTACAAAAATTTAAACTCTGTTTTTTCCAGAAGCAAATATTCTTATTATTTTATCTAAATCAATTTCATCTACTACTTCGGGAGCAATAGCCTTAGACAACCGCGGCTCTACCATGCTCGTCGCCCGCGTGCAGTGCAGATGTCACATACAACTTGTACCGACCCTGATTATAGGACCTGTACATCTTTGTTGACATTTGGTGACTAAACCAAAATGGCAACTGCTTGAAACGTGGTCAAGCGAAGAAAAGAATAACTTTCTCATTTCTTCATGTTACAGGGATAAAACCTCATCAGCAACTGCGAACTACGTATGCTCCAACAACGCCGAATAAACCCTGAAGATAAACAAAGATTGTTATGGTAGTAGGGTTTTAGGAGCATCAGCGACTAAGGCCATGTTGCTCCGTGTATACTCTCTATAAATTGAGTGTTCTGGTCGATTTTCTGTTTGCTGACGAAAAACCCGCGTTTCTGGGAGAAAAACCATGCTACCCTCGCCTGAGACCGACTGACTCAGCCACGTTGTAAAAAAGGCACATAAAAATTCATTACGTCATCAATGGGACTCGAACTCAAGTCTTTTTCACCCAATATGGGGAGGATGGTGATAAACCAAGCAGCGTTACACAACGACTTTTAGAGGGTGAACATCGAAGCTGAGAAAAGTACCATCCATCGAGTAGCGAAGATAACAGTACTACTTTTTAAGTTTATCACCATATAATGCAGACGAGTCTGTATTTAATACGAGGATATAACTCATTTTGGAGTTCTTTTCAAGGGTGTAAAACAATATTTTTTATCCTACATTAAAATGACAATATAAATCGCAAATTTTGAGTCGTCTTCTACACTCTTTTAAAAATCATGAAATTCAAAATTTTAAGTCCCCATAACGTTTTCGTCATTCTGATATGACCAAATAACCTAAATTCAAAAAACACCTAAGAGTGACGTCACCGACCGGCGCAGCATATATTGTGACTGCACGGATAGTGCCTGTCAGTTCATCAGTACGATGCCCGTGCAATGGGGAAAGAGGACCTGACGGAATCTAAACGGGAAATGATTTTCAGCGCTAGAAAGTTACAGTTCGGAACAAATACCAACAGGCGAGTAGAACTGTGTGGGTGACTAAGGAATGAGTTGTAGGCCCCTTCTTCTGGGCCACTGTTATGGAAGAATTACAGACCTCTATCCCACGGATACAATCACGTTCGCAGATGAACATGGTTTTGATCGTGACTTTCTACGTGGCTTTCTAACTCTACCTGTGTAGAGTTAGAAATTCGTGCAAATTTAGCCCTACAGAAGTTACAGCAGTTGACCAACGTTCATGAACTCAAAATAGCCCTGGATAAAAATAAAAACATCTTAAGGGACAAAAAATCAGCAATTTTTTCTTGAAATTCGTCCAATAGAAAAAGTACCCAGACATAATATCTGATTCTAAATTAACTTTCTACCCTCACTTAGAACATCTAGACAAAAAAAAGGGCAACATTACGCAGGTTTGATCACAAGAATCAGCGAAGCTGACTGGACCTAATCACTGCACAGCAATAGCCAGGAATAAAGACAAACTAGATTCCATGCAGAGAATAATCATGCTTACCATCACAAGGGCCTATAGAACTGAGTATTCCTGTCTTGCAGGTTCCGGTGGGTACCTTACTGCTTGACCTCGAAGTTGTTCGCAGTGAGCTAAATAACCGGCTGAACAGAGGTATTGCCACCGAACATCTTGGCATAACACTGGACTTGACTCGAGATATTAAGAAAGGAAGGAAGGGTGCTGGCACTGAACTGCAACAAATGTGGCAGACAAGCTGGGAACTTTCCACCACGAGACAGGTCACTAGGAGATTTCTGTCCAATGTGGCTTTAACTTACCTTAAGTCTACCCCGGCCTATATACGACCTTCATGACTGGTCACGGTTTCTTTTAAGGTTAAGCTTCACAGAATGGGATTAACTGATGACCCCTCTCCTCATGTGGAGTCCCAAAGACTGGGCATATCTGTTATTTGATTGTCCAAATTACGACAAATACGGGAATGTCCTAATCACTAAGGTCGGTGTGCTACCAAGAAACTAAGAGCACCTCTTCATAAATGAAGAGAAATACTACAAAGCTTTTATCAAGTTTTGGCAAGCAGCCTTTGAAACAAGAACTTTGCTCAGTCAAACTGAGCGAACGGTTCCTATAAATAAAATAATGTAGCATAATCACCAAATAGAGACCTACTCAAGCGCTACATTATTCAAATTGACCTTTAGGGCCTTGTCGACGTTAGCACCGATTTGCGCGTAGAAGCGGGTTCAAAAAAGATGTTTTTTTTTTTTTTTTTTTTTTTTTGCAGCGCTGAAGAAGTGAAGTGTCACAATGAATTAAGTAGAATTCAGATCAGTGATTCGGTTCCTCTTCCTCCTGCAAGGAAAACCCCAAAACAATCCACAAAAAAATGGTCGCTGTTTATGGAGAAAACCACCCAGATTACAGCATTGTTGCACATTGGTACAAACAATTCAAATGTGGAAAAATCTCTGTGCATGATGAAGAAATCTCAGAGCGCGCAGGAACTGTTGCAACACAAGAGCGTTGCAAAAACTGAGGCATTAATCCTGGAAGATCGCCGTATTACGTCAAATAACTAGCTGCAGAGCTCCAAATTACTGTAGGGCCTGTGGAGAACATCATCCATCAACAGCTGCATATGAGTAAAGTGTCTGCTAGATGGGACCCCGACTTTTGAAGGGCACAATGTGCACATGAAATGTTGTCGATGTGCGAGGAAAAGCAAGAGGAGTTTTTTCACGGCTAGTTGCCATGGGTTAGTTGCCACCTGCGACGTGCCGTTCTGCGCTTCATAGCAAATAGCGATATCAGTATGAGTCGACATTAGGGGCGATACAACAGCGGAAAAAGTTCGGCCAACGAGCGCCATTAATTGCGATCCGAAGCGAATTTCTGAAGGTCTATTCCGATCATTAGTAGGGCTTGTATTGTAGGAAGTACTTGGCCAGGTAGAAATCTGTCACTGATCTTCAGCCTCTTCCGCTGTAGCTGAAGAAGAGGGGTGGCTCTTAGGGAAGGTAGTGGAACATGCCACTGACATATATCCCAGAACTCAGGGGAGTTGATCGTGCCAATCAGCATTTTGATAGTGGTCACAGTTCTCCTCATGCGGATTATTTGAGGCAGCCGTGGAATTTGAAGTTTGTCGGCCATGCTGGTGATCCTCTGTTGTGGGGGGGGGGGGCTCGATGCTTGAGGTTTGCCCACTTCAGTATTAAGTATTCGCTGGCGAGGATGGGCTTCATGAGAGAAGGTACCGTGGAGGAACATATTTCAGAGGCATACAGAAAAGGTAGGATACACAACGGTTTGCAGATAACTGATTGTAGTTCTTGCATCTGTGTTATGAAGATGTTGACTCTACAAGTATCCTGCAACTCAGTTTAACGATAAATTCGTGTGCTCCTGAAATTGTTCGGCTGTCTGTTAACTGACTGTGACTTTGTTATCGGTGATTGATTGACTGTGACTTTGCTACTAATGACTGCAGGACACTGGATGTCACAGTTAACCTAAGCTGTTTATAAGGTTTGTGCCTGCTTCTGGGCTAAAATGCTTGTGTAAAGTTTTGTCGGTTGAATGGTACTGGTCTAGAGATTTTTTTTTTTTTTTTTTGGATTATTATCCTCAATTATTTTCTTTGACCTTGTATATAACCTTTAATTTTTTTGATATTTATGTTAATTTTTAAAAGTTAACGAGATTACTTGGATTGTTTACTTTGTAACCTCAAAGTATCATCTGTTTACCTCAATCTATTGAGGTTAATCTTGTGTACAGTATTTAATTTTAGTGTATAAAGTGTATTTAATTTTTTGTATAGTTGTATAAGATTTTTTTCTCACCATTTTTGGCTAAAGTCATTGGCTCGAACTTTATTGGGCTCTTGGCGTCCCTCTCTTCTGCTGCCGCCGGTTGGTAGCTCCTGGTCTACCTTCTCGTGGAGGTGGCGCGTTTCCGACTTGATGATTACGGGTAGCCAGTTCATTTCTGGCAATTTCTGCAGAGTCCTGTATCTTAAAAGTGAAACGAGGCGGAGATGAACTAACGTTCCAGGTGCCGCCCTACACAAATACATACATGAAGATGTTGACGGGCAACCAGCGCATTCGGCTGATCTTGTGTAGAACACATGAGATGTGACAGTTGAACCTAAAGTTTGGGTCGAAGATTACACCGAGATCTTTGTGTTTAGTTACACTTGGAATAATTGCACCCTCCAGTGAGGGTTGTATGAATGTGGGACACTTCTTCAGAGAGTTATGAAAAACCATAATAACGGATTTTTGGGGGTTCAGTTTAAGACTGAAATGGTTGATATGGTTAGAGAGAGCTATGCTCTTATTACAGATATCCGATGTGATCACTCCTCTGTCAGCTGATGGTGGTATTTCCGTTAGGAATTTACTTACCATGTCTTCAAGAATATCCTTTCTTGATAATAACCTCTTTTTTTTGTAAAAACATTTTGTTACAACCATGTTCAATTTTTTTGGCATTTATGCAATGACCTCTAAAACTTCAATCTATAACTTTGCATGCGTTTACATAAAGGGTTCAAATTATTGAAAGGAAAAAAAAAAAATAAAAAAAAATAAAAAATATATATATATACACACCAAAAATACATCTCCCTTCTAAGGGTTAGTTAGTTTGTTATTTGGTTTTTAGGAGCATTAGCAACAAGGCCATATTGCTCCGGGATATGCGGTGGTCATTCCCTGACCTTTCCGCATCCTCCGTATTTGGTGGTGACGAGCTCGAACCGCGGTCTAATCAAGAAGCGTGTGCTACGCACTGCTGCTCCTTCCCACCTGGCTACGGAGGCGCCCCCTTCTAAGGGAGGCTAAAACTTATCAAACAACGCTCGTAAGGTATCTGCAGCAAACATTCAGAGCATCGAATCCAGGGTGGATGGATAGAAAATAATCCAAAAGTATAAAAACTCGTTTTCATATATATATATATATATATATTTTTTACTATACTGTAATAAAATTATTCATTTCTACTGGTTTTGTGTTACAAATAGTAAAACAATACTGATAAATCTGATAACAAATATTTTCCTAGGAACCATTGTCATTATTAGTATAACATACAGGGGTGGACAAAATAATGGAAACACCTGTGATAAGAGTTAGAAGTATGCACTAATATGGTGTTGGGCCACCCTTTGCTTTTAAAACAGCTTGTATTCTACATGGATCAGATTCAAATAAATTTCGAACTGTCTTAAGAGGAATATTAGACTATTCTTCATGGAGGAACGTTTCAAGCTCCTTGAGTAATAAAGATGGAGGAAATATTCTTCTAGCCATCCTCTCCAAATACACCCACAGTTGTTCAACAGCGTTTAAGTTTGATTGTGCAGACCACGGGAGATGCTTAGCCTTATATTAAATGTCTTTTAATACTTCAATTATCAATAAGATTTATTCCCTTTGTCCAAGATCGGTCGCACCGTACCTAAGTGTAGTTGAGCGGTCTTCATAAGTCGGTAACTGTGCATCTGAACTTGACAGTTCGACACATACGAGTTTACACTTGTAATAAAACACGAAAGCCGCGATCTTGAAGTTTTTATTGGTGACTGTAACATTTCACATCACTACCACTAGCCACGCAACATACGTCCCAACGAAAGTCAATGGCCTTCCGCATCCGCCTTAACATGTCGAGTGCTACATGATCAGCAGTAATTCTGATTCTGTTGTTCAATTCGTGTCAATTTGCTGGCAAATAGTGGCTGATAAACGAGATCCTTAAAGTCCCAGAGGGAAAAAATCGAATAGTGTGAGGGTTAAGGATCATGCTTGCCATGGAATCAGAATACCTCGTTCTGCTCCAATGAAAGTACAACAGTTATTACGTTGTTTACATTGCGTGCAGGCCAAGTACCGCCGAAATTCCTAATTACTAGCAACTAATAAAAACTTCACGACCATTTCTTTCAAACCCGTGTCTGTTATGTTTATTAAGTTCAAACTACACGAGGTTGTACACTTACAAAGTTGTGAAACTATTGAATCATCCGGGATTTTACTATTATTTTCGGGTCATTGTGTATGTATCAACCACTGAACTTGCATCCAAACTTCCTACCCATCTGTAATCGAATAGGAATAGTACATTTTAAAAGGGTGATCATTTTAATAAGAAACCATGAAAATGGGAATACCTTCGAGTAAAAGAATGCCAGAGACATGAAATTTAGAAGTAATCTTTATATTCCTAATATTCTTTCTGTACATGCCGCCGCCTCTGTCGACAACCTACAAAACTGCAAATACACATGCGCAATGCAAGCAGTAAATGAACATGGCATTTATCAGAGATGTCCTTTGAGATAGTGTTCACGGAGGAACACTATCTCAAAACAGAGTAGTGTAAGCATATTCTAAGTCGTCAGGCACCATCAATGGAATCTCACTATATGGAATCTCATGAAAATATTCGGAGACTATGGGAATATTGTTAGTGTAACAGCAAAATACACGTTAGTCACGACTGTACAAATTGGAGCAGTATGGTATTAAGGGCAAGTTGCTACAATGGATAGAAGGGTGGTTGAGTTGGAGAAGGCAGAGAGTGGTAATCAATGGACACTGCTCTTCGTGGACTAATGTTATTAGTGGAGTCCCCCAGGGTTTTCTGTTGGGCACACTGTTGTTTTGCATATTTATCAATGATATTGATGAAGGTATATCACGCTTAATGTCGAAATTTGCAGATGACACAAAGGTTGGTAGGATTGTTAATGACAGTAATGGCAGTGTTCTACTGCAACAGGATCTAGAAAAGTTTGGCTGAGAAGTGGAAACTGAAGTTTATCATTGACAAATGCAAAGTATTGCATACGGGTAGAAGTAACCCCAGAGAAAAGTACCAACTGTGTGGTAGAAAACGAAAAAAGACTTGGGAGTAATTGTGCAGTTAGATATCACGTTTTCTGAGCAGCGCAGACAGGTGTGGCCAGAGCAGGTTATGTGGTACTGTCAATAATATGCAGGGATTTTGTTAGTAGGGAAAGGAGGTGATTATCCTTTTGTATAACGGTCAGGCCACACCTTGAGTACTGCGTACAGAGAAGGACAACAAGATTGGTGAGGGGAACGAAGGAATCCTCTTACCAAGAAAGGATTAAGTCCTGCAAATTGCAGCATCTACGGCCTAGGCACCTGCAAGGTGATCTGATTGAGGTATATAAGGCCTTGAATAGATTGAGCAGGCTCAATTCTGATGGGATTCTTCCTCTTGTTCAGATTACAAACCTGAGGGGGCATAAATACAAAATTGAGGAAAGACAGTTGTAGAATTGGTGTGCGGAAATTTACCTTTAGCCAGCAGGTAGTTGATTGCTGTAACAAACTTCCATCTGTCGCTGTGGAAGTTGATACCTTAAATAAATTCGAAGAGGAACTGGACAATCTCTTAGAGGGAATGGATGTGTGAATTTTTTTTTTTTTTTTTGGTTGATGCGCTACATAAGCTACATAGGCATATGATGCTTTCTTGCATCATATGCCTCTACTACTACGGCGATGATCGTTTTCAATGTTTTTGTGACAAATTAAATAACGTCAGAGAATTATGATTATTATTTTAAACTTCGTGGCTCTAGCATTCTTTTACTCAAAGTTATTCACATTTCATGAGTTCTTTTTAAAATAATCACCCTGTAGTATATTTTAATATAATACGTCTAATAACTTTTCGCAACATACATTGCATTGGAGTATATTTCCTGTTGTATGCCTTTTACCTTAAATTATTTTAAAAATTAAAGGAATAAATTACACACATGATACTTTGGCGTGTAATCTGGGCATATTTTTTCACTAACTAAGAATCTGTCCATTGTTAATGGACAGATTCTTAGTTAGTGGAAAAATATGCCCAAACACATAGCAGGTTTAAAGTAAATTTTTGTACATTCATTCAAACGGCTTAGTAAACACTATTGGAATTTTCTGCCCCAGAACCATCGCATGGTGTGTTTACAAGTGCAAGACGTTTGTAAACACAGAGAAAGACCATTAGCGCGTTTTCTTTCCTCCACCTTTCAAAACCTCTTGCCCTCCACTCATCCTTCACCGTGTTACGTGCCATGACGTCATGTCCGGGAGGAAAACACGCAGAGGAACAGGTTGCTTGGAAGGTCATCGTACATACACAATCGATTGGACTTTGCTGTCGTGTATTTAGCAATTCCGTGCAAAGACAATGCAGAGAATCGCTACCAGTGACGTAAAAGCACACGCTAGCGCTTCTAAAACACACTAAAAAAAAAAAGCATTTCTATTTTTCCGTGAGACCTGCCTGAGAAAAAAAACTAGCGCTTCTCCTTGGGACTTATTTCCAAGCGGAACACAGTTAGCCTTCGAGGCAGAACTCCGCCTAAACAGGACTCTTCCCTGGTCCCTGAGGCAAGACGTGTAAAACATCTTATTGGAGTATTTCTCATTGAGAATGTCTTCAATGCTAACTGGTCATCACTGCAATTTTAAAGAATACGTATATACAACCCCGTCGTCCGGCTCCATTAATAGCATATACCATTAAACATCACATCCTTGACTTCCTACTCGATTACAAACGCGTACAATTATCTGAAGTATGATGTAATGTTTCAATGCGTGTTTCAAGGTGATTTAAACGATGTCCATTACTTCATCGGCTGTGCAAGTGTGACATAACGATGCCTTCAGATGTAAATAGCGTTTATTTCGGGAAGCAAAGCTGTGGGATTCCAAAGATAATGGTATATCGTTTTCTGGAGTTCACTGCTACCTCGCCTGGAAGGAAATGATAAAAACTTCCAGAGGATGATTTAACAAAATGAGAAAAATATTTCTCAACTTCACATCCATTAACAAGACAGGGCATGTGACCAAGGAACAAGGGGCTAATAGAAGTTCCGGAAAGTGATGCTATTAACAAAAAGCCAATAATTGTGGTATAAAACTGTATTAATTGATACACCCAGGAGCCAAAAGATTTGAACATTTATTCAATATCTAGTAGGACCACCTTTAGTCTGAATTACAGTCCATACACGTCGTGGCATGGATTCAACTGGACGTCTGAGAGAGTTTAGCTCCAAATTTGGCCATTCTTCCATTAGAATATTTGTTATTTGCTGTACTGTCGGCAGAGAACTGCAAAGCCGAACTATCCTTTCCAACATATTCAAGACATTCTCGACTGGATTCAGAACTGAAGAATTAGGGGACCAGGGTAGATGTTGAAAATCTTGACATTGTTCCTTAAACCATTCAGATACAAACTTTGCACGGTGGACAGTAGCATTGTTGTCTTGAAAGAATCCATCGCAATATGGATGAAAATAAAGCACTGAACGGTGACACTTCGTTTGATACGACAGAAGGATATTCACTGGAGATAACAAGACCTTCTAACGCAGTGGTTTTCAACCTTTTTTTTAATAACGGCACCCTTAAGTAATTTATTTTATTTTGCGGCACCCCTACTCAATTTTCTGCCTGTTTGATCCGATTCTCTCTGTATATATCCGTGTATATATATAATATTAAAAAATATATATGTTATATGATGTTTATTACAATAATATAATTATAAAAATTACATTTCATAATACAAATTATATATATATATATATATATATACATATATATACATACAGTATATAATTTTATTCTTTATATAGAGATACTAAGTAAACATCAATTATAGATCACCACAAAATTAAAAAGATACTGTACACCTCTTTATAATGAAATAAACATATAAATTAAAAAATAATAATAAGTTTAAGTAACTTAAACCCAAATTACGTGGCACCCCGGTTGAAAACCACTGTTCTAACGGTATAAGCGGATCCGGTCCGTAGGCAACAGAACATATCATATACCATGAGATAACGCAGAAGCTTAAGAACCATGAGACAACACAATCATTTTTCACTGTTCCACAGCAGTCTTGAAGTTTGCGGCATCACTGCAGTCGAATCGTTCGACTTTTTTTTTTTTTTTTTTTTTTTTTTCCAGAAAGAAACGGATTTCGTATAAGCACACGACTACCAAAGCGAAAATTCTTGAACTCCCACCGCATAGTTCGGTTGAAATTTTGGGGGAAGGGGGGGCTAAATTGAATTTTTCAGTCATTTTCCGCTGAAATTTCTATTCTGATGCACAATACGCTTTAAATTCCTGCAGTCTCTCTCCTTGGAGTACCTACTTTCAGGCACATTTCTTCCTTTTATAGCTGCATTCTCCTTTTCTCTTCGTACGTTTAATTACTTGTTGGCGTTTATGTAAAGTATTTTAAATTTTTGGCCAATTAGATATTTATTCATTAAAAGTGTTGATTGCTTATAGCAGTATTACTTTATCATTGGTCATCCGTGACTGCATAGTGACTTAGCGATGTACCATAAGGAAACCACTATATTATCAAGGACAATATGCAGTCACGGACAAAGGAGAAATCTGGTTTCGAGTCGCGTCAACGACTAGAGTAACTTCTAAAGGTTCATTAAATCGGAACTATAGTTAGCCTATCTCAGGCGGAGGGAATAGGATTTATCCCATGAGTTATTCCAAGATTCTCAAGCCCGTACAACTGACAAATCTGTGTTTAAAAATTTGTACAGACATAATAAACAATAGCGCAATATGGTATAAATCGCTGATGCTCCTAAAAAACAAAAACGACTTTGTAATACTGACTGTCAACACAGCCAAACATATCAAGAAATGTTGACTGTTTAATTGCTGCACATGCCTATAGAGTATACTGCGTTTAACAATTACTGTTATTATTACTGCTTTTATGATTTATACAGCGCATTAGCATCTAAAGCTATATTGCTGACATGTTTGTACAAGTTTTCACATGCTTGCAGAGCATAAAATGCGATGCCATGTTTGTACAAGTGTGTACAGCTATGCATGCTTAAAAATAAACAGAACGGGGAGGGGTGGAAGACCGATTCTTCCATCTGATACCAACAGCACCAACTGAAGAGGAATTTAATTCTTATTAAACAGCTCTTCAGTTGGTGCTATGATGCAGCCTCCAGCTTCAACTAACCAAATGAGTGACAAGTGACGAAACCACTATATTGTCACAGTGAGTTCCAAAATATGGGGCCTCGTGGGAAGCACAGTTGGTATAATCACCGTCCTCCCCCAAACCGTGTGGAAAAGAAATGAGTTCAAATAACGTCAATGACGCGAGAAATCTTAATGGGCCTTTTTCACAGCGTGGCTGAGTTAGTCGGTCTCAGGCGAGTGTAGCCTTGTTTTTCTACCGAAACCCGGGTTTTTCGTACAGTAAAACAGAAAATCGACCAAAGAACACACGCAATTGATAGATATAATATATATGGCGCAATATGGTCTAAGTCGCTGATGCACCAACAACAGCAGCCAACCAAACCTAAAAAACTTTTAAAATCTTTCAAAACAATACTGCTATCTAAAATAATTCGCTAGGTATGGTAACGCGGGGTCCCACTGGGGGCCCGGCGGCCAACAGGCCGGATGAACAATGGGCACAACCAACTACATACCACATGACCCATACATTATTTTTAAACCTCTGGCATAGACAGGGTACTGTCACTCGATACATAGAACATACGCGGAGATGGGAGAAATCCTCGGTGCCGTCAGACCCTCAACATTCCTATACCTATCTAAAATAACTAAAAACGGAAAAAACTAGACTACAGAACCACCTGCTAAAATTATGGCAGAGAAGATGGACGGAGATCACCAAGGGCAAGATAACCAAAAGATATCTACCAGACCTCCAGAAAATCTACCCAAAACAGCCGACCTGGTACTTCCCAGGGTACCATTTGACATCTCTAATAACAGGACATGGACCCTACAATGAGAAGCTGCACGGATTCGAACTCACTGAGGACCCCAACTGTACGTGCGGGGAGACAGAAAGCTGGAATCACATAGTGTACGAGTGCCCACGATATGAAGACCTCAGAGGGGTATTATCACAAAAATAAGATACCTACCAAAAGGATTGGAATCCCATTTCATAGATACTGAGGATGAATATAGAGCATTATCCCAGTTCGCAAAAGACCTCTTCGTCAGGAGAAGGACATTAATCACCATCTACAATGACTGACATCAAGTACCACTATTGAGACACCAGCCAGCACAATGTAAAGGCAAACTAAAGATGAGGGACACAAGCACAAGGACGGAGCTTGCCCCATGAGTGAAGAAACTTGAAAACAGAAATGCAGCAATAGCTGCCAATAGCCATATGGCGATCTGAAGAGGGCACTCTAGCCCCCTTCACACCTTGGGGGGAGGGAGACATTTTCGTCCTCCCCTCCTCTCCACCCTATATCTTCTACTCTGGTGGGGCAGGGGCATGCTCCACTGAAAACTGGGGCTACCTCTCTATTGGCCCCATATTTCTGTCTTTCTCCCCCAGCCTTCTGCCTCCCCCCTCTCTACCTATACGCTAGCGAAAGCCCTACACACCAAAAACTTAACATGCCTACATTACCTTACGCCCATAACTTGGCCTAGCAAAACTAAGCGATTCTACCCCTACATCGACGCGTTTCTTTCTTTTTTTTTTTTTTTTTTTTTTTAAGGTTTTAGCCGCCGAAATCTCAGGAAATTAAGCGGCAGGACCTGCCAGAGTGAAACAGATTACTGGGTTCCTGGTGTGCCTCCACGGGGCGTAAGTGGGGCATTGGGCCTCAGTAGAGGCCCACCGGCTAAATGACCAGATGAACAACGATACAAGGCATCACTCACACATATACAAAGTCCAATTGTATATCCGGCATCCCCCTCCCCCCATACTTCTCCTTCAACCCACGCACGGTACTAAGTACTATAGGTCTTGATACCTTTCGTGTTTTGGGTTTTCATAAAAAAAAAAAAAAAAAAAAAATATGTGTGAGTGATGCTTTTAAATCTCTGGCTTTTCCAGTCAACTGGTTCACCCACAATGTAAAGTACGCGGGGATGGGAGGAACCCCTGGTGCCGTTTGACCCTAAACACACTTTACACTTTATCTAAAATATGCGGTAAATATCACGATTGGCCACTTTATTAGACCTACCTATCCTTTTCATGAATGGAACGCTCCTTCAGTAACTGCATCCGTGTTTGTGCCAAGCAATATAAAGCAGATATGAATAATGGGTCCTAACAGATGTTAGGATCCATTATTCATATCTGCAGGCGGGTGGTGATGGTGTAATGATATAAGGAGTATTTTTGTGGAGCACCTTGAGCCCCTTGATACCAGTGGAGCAACATTTGGATACCATAGGTTATCAGGAAATTGTTTCGACTAAGCACATCCCATGGCTACAGTGTATCCATCTGTAAATGGGTCCTTCCAACAGGCTAGTGCACCATGTCATAAGACAAGGATTGTGCAGAACTGGTTCCAGGAACATGAGTGAATTTAGCACGCTGCAGTGGCCTCCCTAGTCATTAGATCCAGATCTAATTGAGGAAGCATGGAATGAGATTTTCGGAGCAGAGATTCACAACCGAATCAACATAGAGCAGCATTCCTTTCGATATCTCGTTCAGTTCATACCACGACAAATCCCAGGCTGTTCCACGACTAAAGGAGGACATATTTGCTATTACATAGCTGTGCCTAATAAATTTGCCACTCAGTGTAAGCACAATATTTGAAGTACTTAAACCTAGGAATTCAATATTTCAGGAATAACGAAATAGGGGTGATATATTCAGTATTTATACAGGCAACTAAGAAGAGAAGGTATCAGCATGTGTACTTATATTCCATATAAGTACAATCTATGGTCAGTTTGACTGCTTGGAAGATTTTTTCAGTTTCATCCGTCGAGGGAAATCGAATCCAATTTTTTTTTTTTTTTTTTTTTTACACTGTGAGTAGCGACGCTATCCACTGTGCTGCTCTCGAGTCCACTAATTACAGAAAGTTAGCATATGATTTCGGTTAAGTCACCGCTGATCTGGAGGATCGCTAAGATCCTATCCCCTTTTCTAACTTTTTACTTTATTTATTTATTTATTTAAATTATTGTTTTAAGATTTAATTTGCTACTTCCGGTAATCCACGACAGAAAAATACCTTGTTAGCTCCAGAAGCAGTGATTTATATATTCACTCTGGTAAAACGCTTCAAATAATTTCCAAATTATTTTGGAAGTTAAACTTTCTGGTAAAAGCGTTTTTATTGTTTCGAAAATATATTTTCGATAAAAACTTGATCAAAGAATATTACTTACTACTTAGTGTACCAACCCACTGATGGCAAGTACTATAAAGGTCAAAATTTCTATCTAAATAGTAGAAAGACGCAATACTCTTCATTACTGGTTGATTCATAAATAACAAATACCAAGAATCAATACTAGCAATTTCTGTCCAGGAAATCTTCAGAAATCCAGATCCACTATTTGGGGTGAAAAACTCCATAGAGATTCCCATTCCCACCTGAACAGTACGTATGCACGAGTCTCTGGATATTTCTGTGCACCACATCGCAAAAAACATCTTTCGCATACGACTTTATCCACTACACAAGAACGTCTTTTTAACCAGATTCGACTGCAGAAAACGAGATCCATCCCATAGCTTTTCTTCCTTAACAGCAATCTATGAGTAATAAAGACGGCTGTAAAAACAGGTGGAGTTACCGAAGGAGTGCGCTGGTGCGGAAGATAAATAATAGCAGGCCCAGAACGCACACGGAAGTTCAAACACGGGCGAAAAAGTGGACCGGAATGCATTCTTTAAGTATGTATGCAAGTTAGCGTTGCCGGGTATAAATCACGTGACAGCTAAACTATCCCTGTCAACCCTAACTCTAACGACTGTCGCGGGAATTCAACTTTCATGGAGATTTCTATTCCTTTAAAAAAAAAAAAAAAAAAAAAAAAAAAAGCGAAGCACATAGGCGGGTGTGATGGGGGCTGCCATTGCGAACCCTGTACTGTGCAGCATTCAACAACAAAGCTCTCTTTCTAAAGTTGAGGCTAAAAAGCACTAGTTTTCCAAGGAAAACTTCCTATCTTAGAGGCTTCTTTAGATGCAGACGTTACAGAGGCATACGAATCTATGTCACGGAAGTCAATGATACATGACGACACATGTAAACTTCGCATTTGCGGACGTACCACCGAAACCAACTTGATAGAGGGATAGTAAAAAAAAAAAAAAAATCATAAAAATGGATGTTAGTTATTAAAAACCCACAATCTTTTTTAAAACTCGTTTTAAAGGCTAGAAGAGAATTCGAATGATATGAGTATATAATCGAAATAATCTATTATGACGTCACAATTATCCCAATCACCAATTTAAGACAATGCACCAATGTCGTTGGCTTTGGGCTAAGTACGATCCCCGTACAAAGTCCCTCAGGATGCTGTAAATAATTTCCAATTGAACTGATCGAAAAAAATTTGTATTTTATTACTGCTGTGAAAGTTTGCATTCGTAGCCAACACAGATATACTGTATACGACTTTCCACAAGATAGATAGCACCTTTTCATAACAGATCAACAGCACTACCAAGCTTTTAGCAACTTCGCTCAGAAGCTTTTCACCCGCAGGAGAACAATAATGACCATAGAAAATCACACTCCTCCTAATTGTGACTAATGTCTCCCTCGCACCTTTTTTCCCAACCTGAGGATCAAACTGGGCATCCTCCCCTAAAACGTTTTCCAACTGAACCTGGACTTGACTTAAACCGGACACGACTCTGCCGATTGTGACTTCTAGCGTCTTGAAGTATTTCCCTGGAATGACCCTCTTCTACTTCCACCTACATGGACTGCTTACCCAGCCACATGGCTGGGTAGTATAGAGTGGTTTAAGACTACTCCAATGCTAACAGACAACACCCTCGCTGGATGGCTTTTCTTCCCTCTCCCCCAGGATAGCCCTTTCGCCTAGTGCAGCCAATGTTCCACCAGGCGAAAGGAGATGCCTTCATCTACATCCCTTCACTCTTACTCCTCTCCCATCTCTTTTTTTTTTGTTTAACTTGGACTTAGTCCAGTAATCTCAGTATGAAACGCGGAGTCCCATCCTGGGCCCTGCGGCCAAAAGCCAGAACGCAACCCAACGTTTTTTCTGGCTTTTACTGAGTAATGTATACTTCACAAGAGTACTTATGGCGTTATTGTGGAAAACCATCGGTAGCGCCCCCTCCACAAATACTATGTACACTATGCGAAAGTTCGCAAGACCTACATGATAATAGCAAATGAATGATAAGAAGCCAAGGAATGAATTCGAATACGCGTACACACAAAATTAGTCAACGCATATAATTAACATTAGAAAAATTGTTTGTAGGGTGGAAAGCATTTCTTGAAGTACAATTTACTGTCCAATTTGTGGTACATTATATTAATAAGATGACGGATAATGATATCTGCCATTAAAACTGAACCAAGCAGTACGCGCACTGCCTTGTAACAGACGTAAACACTGTGACGTCACAATTAGAGACACGTAGCCATAGACGACTTCGTCTGCATTTCTGACAAACAGCGCCAAACTCGTTTTCGTTATTTGGATTACTATCGTCATTAAATTATTACACAAGTACGAAAGGGAAGAAAACAATTCCTTGGACTGTTTACTACTTAAGAGAATAGTATGTGTGTACGAACGCCCATTTATATTACCTGACCCGACCTAATACATCATTACATAATCGGATAGTTAAATCTACTTACAGCAATGGCATCATTTCGGGACATTAGCAACGCAATGTAGAAGTCCATTTTATCAGCACCACGACGACGGACAGAAGATAAGCTGGAACCTTGGGTTAAACGGCGACACTTGGAGAATTGTGTTTATATGAAAGGGGCTGATAAAAAGGAAAGAAAACTTGGCAGAGACAGAAATCGAGATGGTTTCTGACTACCAAGTGGGGGAGGGGAAAGAAGCTGTAATTTCGAGGTCACGATTGTGTTCATGCATTTATGCTTTGCCCTTAGGCTTCTATACAGCGTTTCCGATTTATACAAATAGAGATGCAGTAGAATGCATCGTTTTTGACAAAATGTCGCGGCATAAATTTAAATGCATTTTTAATATACCGTACATTTCCGCGTATAAGTTAACCCCCTCTTTTTAAAGACATCTTTCGTGTCTCCAAAGGAGCCAATTTTCAATAAAACCTGCATTAAGAACTGCTGTCCATATATTAATTAAATTCGTTCCTTTTAACGTTTACTCCGTGACATTTCATTACACTGCACACTAAACTGTAAAGGAAACGGTAAGCGTATACAGTAAACCCGTCATGGACGGTCACAAAACCGAAACTGAAAATCAAAAACGCAATTTCCGACTAATTCCATTACCGTTTTTGGCTGAGAAAGATACACAAATACGTAGGTTTTAAAAGGTGAGCAACAAATGCATATTTGTGTAAAAATATGTATGTAAAAACTGTAAATATATTGGTATTCATTCGTGTCTTTCTAACCCTCACGTGCTTTGATTAGAATTAAAATCAAGGTTATAACGGGGTGGGGGTCGATCATCGAAAATTTAAACAATTTTTTAGCGCTTCAAAGGTCACATTATACGCCGGAATATACGGTAAGCCATGTTTTTTCAGCGTTATTTTTCCAATTTTATCTGTTGCTGAAAAAGATAAAATTGGATAAATTCTCAGGTCCGAATTTCAAAAAATGATTACTGATAGTACACCGCTTTTGAAAGTACTGTACACATTAGGATGTCGATTATCCGAAAAGTTGATTTTACGAACTAATCAGGAATAGAGCACCACCCACATCTGTGGGTTGGTTCTAAAAGGAACCAATCTCGATTTTAATGCGTACTGTGCTTATAGTAAGACTGAACTATTATTTTGTCTTTCTTATGATAAAATGGGTCAATGTCTTTTAATAACGGAAGACAGCCAAACACACTGGCCCTTCAGAACCAAGCCACAGTTATCAGTTCATAACATTATATTATGGTCTGTAATACAACAAACTCCTGTGTATTTTACACCACTTATTTTTTTTAAATTTTAACAATAAAACAGCATAAACTCACATCCAACGAGAAGGCTGTACGTACTTTCTTTTAACAATATCGGGTGGAAGAAGAATATGAAGTGTCTTTATTCTCTTCGGACCAGTAACTGAACTGTTTTGAAATAGCATACAATTAGAAATGGGAAAGTTTGTTCAGGTTCGGAATTCTATTTGCGTGTGACTTATGCCAGGACTACGAATTTTGTTATAGTAAGAACTTGGCTTACAACAATGCATATGGTATCATGAAGAAGAATAACTATGATTACGTATATTGCCAACCGTTTCTTTCTTAATATTTAAAAACACTATTTTAAAGAAGAAGACACTAAGCAAGGCTTTTCTTTAACGTAGTCTGCTATTTAAACTCGTTACTCAGTAAACTACATACATCGCCCACGGTGTTTTAAAAATGTCTGCAAAACGTGAACAAGTAGAGACATTCATTATTGACAAGACATTATTTCATGAAAAGAGTTAAGGATCATCAAATTTCTAGAGAAGGGTTGGTTTTAAAATGGGAAGTCCATTTTAAAACTAACTCTTCGATTTTCATCGAATAAACTAATCAAAGTGACCAATTCTCCAATCGTCTAGAATAATCGAGCCCTCGTGCAAATTCGATTAATCATATATACGTGACTCAACTTAAAATTAGAGATGAGTGGCTTTTAGAATGTTTTCCGTTTTCACTGAAATGGACTTTTTCCTTTTTTCTGCCGAGTGGTCAATTCTTCAGTACAGTAGCACACGCGTTCAAATTGACAGTTTTTTTTTTTTTTTTTTAAAACCAGTTCATATTGTAAGATGTAGATCTTACAAATTAAAATAGAAATATTTGTTTTTCCTAAAATAAATTCAGGTAGGGCAATGGAAAGTGAGAATTAGCATTAATGCCCGAGTATTAAGTTAAAGATAGTAAACATTAAGATAGAATATTTAGGTTGAATGTAAAAAAAGGTTAAAGTTGGAAGAACACTGGATTTAGTAATGGACAGTTTTAGGCTTGGGAATTAAAATAGTGGCTAAATGGAGATAAGTGGTTTCGAGTAATGTAGGAGGGCAAACAGGGACAGCACTAGAGAAGGGGGTGCCATTTGAGAACAGGCGTGAAAGGGTTGCTGAGGGCAAGAACGACAGGACCGTGAAAAGGGATTACGAAGCATTTCTTTTGATCTAAGCAACCGTTAAAAAGTAAACAGGAAATTAGTGGACGTCCAGTGTTCGCGTCAAAAGAAAACGGCATCAGGGTGACTGAATTTTGGATAAGTTGGCCATATTTAGCAGAGAAAGTGTGAACACGAAAATAAATGTTTTGGAGGTTACTGACAAACATGAAAGGGCCACATACAGCCGTGTGAAAAAAATAAGAAATTTCTACAGAAGAGTTTGTTTGTGCGCTACGGAGACAGCTGGTGTGAAATGTTTTAGCAAATAGGAAGGAATGGAAAATTAAGCAGAGTATGAGGGATTGGTTGCAAGTCCTAGGAAGGCGTTCCAAACTTGAGGAAAAAAGAAAAGTTTCGAAAGGAGAGGGAACTGTGGTCGAGAGTAGATTGTGGTTTTTTTTTTTTTTTTTTTTTGAGTGCGGGGGACAGAGTCAGATAGGAGAGCTTAGTAATGTAGGTCCTCCTTGTAAACAGTCTGAAGGAAAACTCGCGAAGGAACTGCTCATGGATTCTAGTTCCAACCGCAGAGAATGAGCCAAGTATGTACACCTGTGAATATATCGTCTACACAAGAAGGTGCGTCATGTCAAGAGTGCCCCAGAAGTGAACGTCTGCTTGTCCGCCACTAAGGAAGCAAAGTGCCCAAGAAAGGGGAAAAAAAGCCTGAACGCAAGGAAATTGGAAGTAGCGGCCATTTCGGAACGCAAGTCTGTTTGTTTTTTTTTTCGAATCCTGAACTCAAGGACTCAACCTAGCTCTGTAAGGAATTGAGTGATAACCCATTAAAAAAAAAAAAAAGAACATTCCTGAAGAACATTCCTGTTGCATTAGGCACTGAAGTTACTGAAGTTGAGATAATTTGTTATGAATGTTAATGATTATGAAATAACGAAAGTGTGGTACAGGGGTAAACAAAGAGAAAGTGATAGTATAAAGGAATTAGTAAAGAAATTGTATTTATAGGGGTAGTACTGTAAGGATATGTTAACCTATATCATTAAATTAGGCCAGGTGCCAACACAAGATAACATACCAGATGAGGTACAAAGAGAAAGAAATTTTATTAATAGAAAAACCTCATGAGTAAAGAGGGATGAATAAGATGGTAAATAGAGAGTAACTAAGGCAGAATGAGTGATTTATAGTGAACATTACTGAGGTAAGAGGATACCAGTTGTAATACACTTCATGTGTTAAAGGCTAGACACAAATATACAAAAAGAGTAATAAGAGCTGAAATGAGTTTACTGATGTACGTGATAAAAATTGGTAATGTAAGAGAATGATTGAGTAATCATCGAGGGTTCATATTTAGTAAGATACAACTGATACAAACTGATGTTAATAATTTGTAAATTGAGAATAGTGAGAGAGATAGTGCAGTGTACTGTAATATGGTTCAAATATATGGAAATTGGTATGCTTGTATGTAATTATTTGTTTTTTTTATGTAAATGCTGTATATAATGTTCATTAAAGGTTTGTATTTCTTTTGTAAATGAATGTCTTTAATGTGCTGTTAACACCCGCTTTATACACCCTAGAATCTAGAATTTTCTGTGACTTGCAGTCAGATTTGCGTTTGTGGGGTGGGCTTGAGACTACAGTAGAGTTCAAAATCAAACAAAAAGAAACCCCCACAATATGCAGTATAGAATTTTTTACTGCTAATTTACCTTGATTACGTATTGTACTGGATTTCAAAACAACGCAGAGGTACCTCAGGCCCTGCTGTATCACATTTTTACACTGTTTCGATTTATTAATAATGGAGAGAGGAAACTTATGAGGGCTAGTTAAGAAAACTAAAAACAATGCATTACGTAATCTGTGAATGATTCCTTAGCTATGTTTATGTATTTAGTGGCATTTTAACGACTGAAAAAAAAATTTAGAGTGAATGCCTATGCAATGCCATGCTACACGTTATGCTGCATACCAACGCGACAACTTCTAAGAAACCAGTTGTTTGCTAACACGGTCAACCGCGATGAACGCTAGCATAATCACGTGGCAAGTAACAGAGGGCGTCCTCACGGACCGAAGCAATGACAGTACCAAGTACCGATTTGCCTAGAAATTTTTTTCCCCATCCTGAAGTCTGTCACCGACAAACCTGGATTCAATTTCACGCAACATTGCAGACTGCAAGGGTAAACAAAGGGAAAAGGAGGGAGCTGTGAACTTCGGGGTGGGGGGAGAGAATTCTGATTTCGTCCGAACGTTATCTGAAAACATCTGATTGACCACACGCCGTCAACAAAACAAAAACGTTTCCATATTGACCGCTGGTAGGACGAAGCTTCAAAGTTCGCATGTCACTATGAAACACCGTACAGATGGCTACAATCACGACATGATTCCCATCAAAGCGAAACTCGCACGCAAAAGAGATTTGCAACAAGCGAATTTCGTCATATCGGATAGATCGCATGCCAGTAAAATGGTTGCAGAGGACGAGTCTTTGGCGAATGAGGCACGCAAAAAATCTAGGATACAGGCGAAGTCCATCATTCGCCTCCTGGAGTGTCATTACATTATTGCATGATTGCCCAAAAAACGACATCTGCAAGTCGACTGGAATACAAGCAGTCGACTTGCAGACGCATTACTTCGATGTCCCGGATGTAATTTCCTTTCGCAGTGATCAAAAAAGTCAACCCAATCGCTGCAAGAGAGCGTATTCGACAGAAAAATTCGAGGCAGCAGACGATAATGCTTTTCATAGTTAACAGATCCAAAGCACACAACTTACTATGGCATTTGGTATCGTATTCAGGATAAGTGTAACATATCCTGAATACGATACCATTTCGCTATCCTATCATGGGTATTAAACATATTCATTAATCTCCCAAGTTCACCTAATAGCACGTCCACAAGAAGTCAAATACTATAAGAACAAAAGTTATGAATGCAAAAATGTGTCGGACTGAGAGATCAATCTCGCAAATTATCCAGAAGTATTCTGTGTACTGAAAAAAAAAAAAAAAAGAAAGAAAAAAAGTGGACTTCATAATTGATGATTCATGAACACATTTAACCATCTAAGCAGTAATAATTATAGCTTTATGGTTTATTGGTGCAAAGAATACTTTAGCCATACAGCACCCCAAATAAGTTGTAACAGCTCTTTTCCTGAACCACCAATGAAGTCTCGGTTACACAATCAAGTCGGATCATATTCTTACTACTACTGATATTCATCTTATTCGCTTTCTTCCACTCTCTAGAAACTTTGGTCAACCGGGATTTACCTTTCACCATGAGAATAGTACTTCGTTTTTGACCTGACTTACTCTTCCTGACGATCCCGAATAAATAAAGTCCATTGTAAACCTTTGCAAAGGATGGTTGCAGGTTAGATATGCGGAAATTTGTTTACAGCCAGTTGGTAGTTGATTTGTTGGAACAAACTGCCATCTGGTGCTATGCGAGTAGTTTGAATAAATTTAAGAATTAGAGAAATTATTGGAGGGTTTGAGGGAAGTGTGGGAACTTTTTATCATTTTTTTTTTTTTTTTGTGATGTTGTGTAAGCTTCCTTTGCCACTAATACCTTAAGATATTCATTTTTTTTAAAAATTCAAATGTATTTCACTTATGAATTATTACTAAAAGCAAGCAATAAATTTCCCAGTTTATTCCCTCAAGATCAAAGTCAATCTGTATTAAAATTTTTCCCATTTATTAAGGCTGGAAGATATGCACATAACGGTGTCCTCCACATCATGCACTGGGACACCTCAAACTTGTGAAGAACAGTTAATTACAGAAGTCACATGACGGGTAGATGAAACACAATGAATATGGAAGGAACTAAGTCATTTTATGGGACCATCAAAAGTGGATGTCACATACACCTGGGGGTGGTGTATGGCCACAGAACGGTTTCATATAGATTGTACTGTACCACCAATGGAGTTTGGTAGCATGATGATACAGGCCTACATTACGTGGTTTGGACTTGATCTACTGGTCGTCGTCAATGAAATCATGACTCCAACTGTCTATTATGACATTTTGAACAATTCCGCTTTATAAACGCTGTGGTGATTCTTTGTAGAGGGGTCGTATTTGTATAAGCATAGCAACGTTACGTGTTATAAAGCAGTATACATTTAAGGAGCGATTGATTATCAAACCACGTGCCCAAAAGCTTATGTACTGTACTTAAGTGTTGAGTAACCGTGAGGTGAAATATGTACGAATTTTATTATTTGGGGGGGGGGGTATACAGGAGATATGTAGTAACCTATTGATGTGATATTTGATACAAAGATCTAGAAGAATATTTCTGAGTCTTAAGGAGAGGAGTTGCTGTTTTATATTTATCAAAATGTTTCTTGGGAAGGCTGTGGAATCGAAATTGGACCTAAAACCTCCCCAAAGATCCATAAAACATACACTGAAATGTGGTGTCATTCTGGCTTTTTCCTTTACGAGTAACGCTCGACTATCCAAACAAATAAAATTTCTGTGGAGGAGGAGAAACTCGGGGCCCTTATTGAACAGGAACCCGAAGTGATCCTAAAATCTTCCCAGGGACTAAAAGAATATATCTCGATACCAAATTTTCAGGATAACTCGAAATTCTGCATATATATATATTATTTATGAGATTTTTCTATATAACGTCATCCCTGATGAAATATCTGATCATGTATCAGTATTTATTTCAGCTGACATCAGATCAAGCATTTCTGCATTACCTATATTAGACCATTTACCAAAAATGTTTCACCCCATATCTGATAACAGTTATACCATTTTCATTTTATTTGGATTTTATTAGTATTTTGATGTAGTAATTTTACTTTACAGTTCCCCCACTTTATATTGGCTTGGTAATTCATCATAACCTCTAGGATATTAACATTCTTTCACCTTTCACAAATCTACTACACTTCTTTTTCTACTTTCTTCACTCTTCTAGTTACTGGCACTTTGTGTAACTTTCACATCCATTTATGCATACTTAATTCAATATATTAATACAACTTATATATATATATATAAATATATATATAAATAAAACTGCATTTTAATTGTTCCGATTTTGATGAAATTTGGAATGATTCAACAAATCTCAATGACCCAAATATCAAATTTCATGAAAATCAGTGGGAATCAAGTTATACCCGAACAAACGGACAGGCAGATACCATGAAGACAACGGTGGGGGGAGTTAGTTAGGGAACAGCGAACGCGTTCCCCCCCCCTCGTTGTTTGCGAACGCGTAAAAAAAAAAAAGAGAAGCTATTTCGTTGAACAATCTGGCAAAAATCGCCCCCTCTCAATAGTCATGCAGTAATTAAATTACTGCATGACTCCCATAAGGTAGTTGGTTTCATCGATATGCTGATTCCGAATATTATCTGTTTTTTCTACACAGAACCAACAGTTTTCCCAGAAGCGAAATAAAAGTAAATTTTATGCAATAGTACTAATATTGCATTTATTATATTTTTTAACTTCTGTAGAGAATAGAATATTAACCTTTGCTACCAAGGAGATAACTAAAAAAATAATAATAAGCAAATAAAGCACAGAAACCCTCCTCGAGTTAATAACAAAAATTAAATATGTATATTTAAACGCTTATCTGTTGTGGTCAGTGTGATCATCGCGAACCAAAAACAAGTAGAGTCGCACATCACAACTTCATCCCACCTTCCTTGTTACCTCTTATGTCCTGGTGGAATCTCTCCCCATGCCCTTCACCGTCATTACCCAAATTTGGTCTGAAACAATCCATTTCAGTGTGCAATTAATGGATCTTGATTGACATCCTGCATCCAGCTTTTCGGAAATTTTCAATCAACTAGACTGAAAATGACAGCCAGGCATTTCGCTCAACATAGCGTCAGGCATTTCGTATTCCAATTATGGTGAAGCCAACGTCTGCCTAATTTTTGGATAAATAAATATGCCATCTTTTACATCAGACAGTTTTCGAAACATTTACTACACTGTGTGTGCCAAGAGACAAATGAATTCTGGCAGACCATTTTCTTGCAAATCCAGAAGGAACCCCAGTGTCCCCACAGACATCCCATTTATACAAGTCATACTTGATCTTCTCTAGATACAGGTGCCTCCGTAGCCAGGTGGGAAGGAACAGCAGTGCTAGCACACGCTTCTTGATTAGACCGGGGTTCGATCCCGTCACCACCAAATACAGAAAGGTCAGGGAATGACCACCGCATATCCCGGAGCAATATGGCCTTAGTTGCCAATGCTCCTAAAAATCAAATAACAAAACAACAACATAACAACATCTAAAACATGCTTCACATTACTGTAGTCTTATTTAATACGAGTATAGTGAGCAATATTAATCGATGGGAGTACATGTCCACCGTGAAGCAACACAACTTTCAAATTTTACTCTTCTTGATTGTCGTTAATACCAGTTTCTTCATAAAGACCAATCAACACAAAATAACAGCACAGGGATTCTTCACAAGTGAAAAAACGCGCATAAGTGACATGTCGTCTAATGTACGTGGAAGTCTTGCAGCTGGGATCCAGTAGATTCCACTCTTTTAAATGAGATGTCAGGAGCTCTGCACTGGATCTGGCTAGACCCATGTCCTCCATTAAGTTATCCAGTTCTTGCTGATTAGGGAAATGTGCCGCTTTACTTGACCAGGCTTCTGAGCTGTAATCACAAATATCTTGTTAATAATCAGATTCATCATCCAATTCTGAAGACTTCTCTACAAAGTGGACCGGGAATTGGTAGGTCCTCACTGTGTGACACAGGAGCAACAGAGGATCGTATGTTGCGATACACTACAGATTTTCCATCCGCACACTTTAAACTTTGATTTATCCATACTACAAAAGCAGCAGTCTTCTCTGATCTTTCTCCATATGGAGAGAGATCAGAGGTAAAAGGTAAACACTTACGACTAACCAAAAAATCAACCCTGTAAATGTTGAATGCAAACTACCTCAGTAGGAATGAAGTTCTCTCAACTTGCCTTCACGATCCACAGACTTCATATACACTGAAAACTTAGTGTCACCAAAGATGTTACGCTTCACCTGCTCTGGACCTATATAATAACCGCAAACATAGCAGAGTCAATTTGGAGATAACCTACATCTGGCCATAACCAACTGGTGGGGAGGGGGGAGAAAGAGTGAATAAAAAAAAAAAGGAGGAGGAGGAGAAGAAGTTTATTATACGAATACGACAAGCTCTTATATACCACGGTATTAGTACAAACTTATGTAATACTGCTACGAGCATATAGCAGTAAACATAATATCCAGTGTTCTGCTACAATGGATAGTCTATGTAATATGCATGGGGAGATAACAGAAATAGTATTTGTCATATGCAAGGAAGTCACAGGCTTTTACTGCACTGGCAAAAAAAAAGTAGATAAGAAAATACAAATTATATGCATTCCCTCTTCGTATAAGTAAGTATCCAGCTGACCTTTGAATTTATTCAAACTGTCAGCATCAACTACCTGTGAGGACAACTTGTTCCAACAATCAATGACTCGCTGGCTAAAAGAAAATTTCCTACAATCCAATCAAAACCTCAACTCCTGTAATTTGAATTCATGCCTCCGAGTTCTGGAATTCTCTATAACAGTGAAAGTTCCGCTTTCATTCATTTTACTAACTCCCTCTCAGAGTCTCAAACGTCAATCAGGTCACCTGTGAGGCGCCTGGTTGCCAATCTTAGTAGCCCACATAATGGGAGTCTTTCCTCGTACTGTTGTCCTTTTGCCGATCTCACTTTCGCAGTTGCCGGTCTTTGGACCCTTTCAAGAAGTTCAATGTCTTTATTCAGATGAGATCTCCATACTTCCCCTCCCACTTATTCCAATCAATCTGGGGCCGATTAAAGTCGCCCATAATAAGACATCCGCGCTTGCTTGCCCATTCCATCTGCATTCAGAGACTCTCATCATACTCTTCATTCACAATCTTCGGTTTGTAGTAGATTACTCCCATTCTGCTACCTTTGCTTCCAACTAACTCACACCACACAGATTCTACGCTGGCAGACGTAGCTTCAGACGCAGCAAAAGCTCTTTTCGCGCTCATGCTGCTTTTTTAATAAGAAGCATGACTCCTTCTAACTTCCTTATCTTTCCTAAATACACACAGTAATCCCAATTTCCGGGTGGCACCACGTTCCACTTAGTCCTATTATGTGAGCATTAGATGTCCTAACCAGGAGCTCAAATTCACCCATTTTATTGACAAGACTCCTGACATTACTGAAGACACAGTTAAGACTAAGTAATTTTCCTTTGTCTCAGATCCCTTGAAGTTATTTAGGTTTGCTTCCCCAGCTTTATCTTCCCCCTCATTTGAAACGTTGCTACCCGCAGAACATTTTACCACGATCGACTGTTGCGGCAACAAACAAGAATTCTCGAGGTGAGTACAAGCATTACTTCGACCCATATCATCAAATAAACACGGTTAATAAATAAATAATTGCCGGCTTTCTACTAGTCCAATTTTAATTAAATTTGGATAGGCTCCATAAATATTTTTAAATGGCTCTAATATAAAATTTCATGAAAATCCATCCATTGGGAGTAGAGTTATTACATGCGAATGGGGAGGGGGGGGAAGTGAAATAAATATATGAAATGATAATAATAATTGCCGGATTTCTATTGGTCCGATTTTAATGAAATTTAAGAAGACTCCACAAATCGTTCGAACAAAATATATTTCATGAAAATCTATTTACTGAGAGTCGAGTTATTACATGCAGCCGGACGGACAAAAAAATAATAACAACCGGATTTCTATTGGTCCGAGATTTTAATGAAATTTGGGATGGCTCGAACAAATCTTTCCAATACACCCAAATAATCCAAATATAAAATTACATGGATATCCATCCGCTGGAATCAAGTTATTACATGAAAACGAAAATAAATATATAAACAATAAAATAATAATTGGCTGGTTGCGATTTTAATGAAATGGAATAACTCGCCAAATCTTTTTAAGAAGCCAAAAAATATAAAATTTCACGAAACTCCTTCACCAGGAGTCGAGCTGTTACATGCGGGCGGCGGACAGACATGATGAAGACAATAGGAGCACTATGCATATATATACTAACGCGCCAATAAACAAACATCTTAAGGAACAGTGCATCGTGAGTACAGATCTTTTTGTCCCTGAACAACAAAAAAATATTTAAGATGGCCAATGTCTGACGCTTATATGAATGGCTCTTTTGTGTCATATTTTAATGTAAGTAATAGATGGCAGAGCTGCAATGGCTAAAATGTTCTATGTTATATATCAATTAGTTAAGAAAAGGAGGCATTACCTCTATGATGTCTTGTAGAACACTTCTATGCTGGTACTCTCCGTTGTTGAATTAACTATGCAAATAATTTAAGTGAGTTTCTCGCACTCTTAGACAATCAATAATCCAATGCACCAAGGAATCGGTGGCCGCGGACCCAAAAATTACATCGAATCACCATCTCAAGTTTGAGTGCGAGAGACAATAAGTCCATACTTTAAAAACAATTTAAACAATAAAGGATGGACTCATTGTTTAAATTGTTTTTAAAGTATGGACTTATTGTCTCTCGCACTCAAACTTGAGTTGGTGATTCGATGTAATTTTGGGGTCCGCGGACCACCGATTCCGTGGTGCACTGGATCATCGATTCTGTCTAAGAGTGTGAGGAACTCATGTAAATTATTTGCATAGTTAATTCAACAACGGAGAGTATCAGCACAGAAGTGTTCTACAAGACATCATAGAGGCAATTCCTCCTTTTCTTAACTAATTTTAATGCAAGACATAAATAGCCATTCCTATTTCATAAGAGGGGCGAAAAGATAAGGGTACAGTGTGGTGTGTGTATGATTCAGCAGTTGTAGCATTTAACAGTTTCAAAGACACAAGAAAAGTAACTGATTATTCCATCAAAAAAGGAGGTTACTCATCTATAAATTCGAACAGCCGCTCGCAACCATAATTACCAACAAATCCATTTAAGAAGAGACGTATTTTGCTTCACTTTACACTGCACTCGCTATTAATTAAAAATTAGGAGATCGTGCAAGCTGTAATTACAACTGCCTCCTGAGACAGTCCACCCTTAATATCGGTTTCACTTCGTGAGCATCAATAAAGCTCGCTCTATGCCGTGAAGCCATCGCCAGGGAAAATTCACAATCTGAAAACGGTTTTCCGCTAGTAGAGCACACAACGCGGAAACGAGATCGACGCTATATATAAAATTCGGATTTTCAATGCCCTTCACGATTTCTGTTGCTATTTCCAGGTTAATATGCTAATAGATGGCCGATAAAGAAGGAACGCAATACTGACAGACGGCGATAAGTTTTATGCCGTAAATTCAGTGACGGAAATTGCATATGGGTTGTAGTAATCGGCAGCAGAGAGGGCGCTATAACTTACTTGATGGTTTCCATATTATATAAACCATAAACGTCCACCAGTGAGATTTTCTAGGAATTTTTTAAGCACTTTTCCTCCAATGACTATTTAGTAATCAGTCTTTTTTCGAAAACGAAACAGCAGACGATTTAATTCAAAATACGTTTTGTTACAAATGGCAGACGACAATAATGTTCATTTAAGTAACACGATCTCGAGCAAGAGAAGGGGGAGAGGCAAGGAAACGAAATGGTCGTGATAAATGAATCAGGCCACCGGTAACTTCCACTCATCCACTAAACAAAATTGTTATTGGAGATGAAACTAATAAAGTTCGTAAAACTGTGTGACGTTTATTTCTTAGTGTAGCGTTCTATAAATTGAACGAACGCTTGCTCAGAATTAACTTTTTAATATTTCCAAGTGGTATCAAATTCTGTGTTTACATTTGTGGTTCGAGAATATTCAAAGCGTCTGTCTTTCGAATTTTCTAATGTACTTAATTAAAAACAAATCTTAGCAATTATTGTGCAATCTAGGAATTCGCGAAATGGTGAAAACCAAGTATCGATTTGAATTATTTATACTGAGAGAATTAAAATCACGGTATTAAATAAGAAAACGGAAATGAGCTGAATAAATTGATAAAATTAAATTTGGTAAGCTACATTTCGTCGATATAAATTCATGGCAATTTTATTTTGACCGGATATCAATTATCCGGAACCTTTTACTTTTGTTCTCATTAATTAATCCATTAAAAATAAAAAAAAATAAAGAAGCAAACATTTGACTTCTTGCACTGAGGTATTAAAAATACCTTAAAAAGGATCTTAAATAAATATCATGAACACGATACAAATATTCTGTTTCACCAAAAGATATTACTTGAGTTAACAAGTTTAACTGATGTTCTTAGATGCTAGCTTTGTTCTGCCTCTGGACTACTTTCAATATGTGATGTAAATATATCGTTTCCAATAAAACTGTTGCACAAGAGTGGAGGGGGGGTAGAACTGAAGGTGTGCCAATTAGAACTGGCAAACTGCAAAAGTTCTTACAGACTTGTATACCAACTGTACTTGTTATTGGTATCTAAGGTACAGTTTGATACGAAGAAGAATGTATGGCAGAGGCCAAAAACGACAAACTTTCTGGAAAGAGATTACGTCAAAATATTAAACAGGGGACAAGATGTACTGAAGTCGTATACAACTCAAACTGCGCACAGAACAGTTAGGGGTAACCAAAGACATCGGGTAACGCGTTAAGAGTTCTGCTGGTCAAACTGATAGCCACCGATTTCTGTATCCATGGCAACGCGCATGGTGGAGAGAAATGAGGCTGCAAAATTCGCGAAGGACACGTTAAATTATTTGACGTTTTTTAGTACGTACTTTTCTGATTATGTTTAAAAAATCTGAAGGAAGAGTCACTCAAGCGAACGACCATAATGTCAATCCACACTAGCCTGGAAATTTCCCGTCACTGAACTAAAAAAAAATAATAATAATAAATAAAAAAGGAAGGAGGCAAAGCATAGAAGAACCTAAACCAATGTGAGTTAACACACCACCACCATTCTTTGACAATGGCGACTCGTATGTCCTTGAGGATGGAAGGAACCCCATAACACTGCTAATTTTCATAATTAACTTATCAAAATTCGCAGAATTCTAAAGGCGTAAATCCAGGCAGAACACTAAAGCATATTTCAAAAAGCTGGTTACGGTTCTCCCCTGGAATCCAATTACGGTTCTCTCCTGGAATCAAATTTCAATTATGTAGATAGATAATTTATGTATTGAACTGCTTTCGATCCTGCAGCTAGTAATAATTAGAACAGTTTAAATCTTAAAAAGACTGCTCTCTTCTTCACCAATCCACAAGATCCTAAACACAGGAAGAATTCCAGGATATTTCTAATCCTTGACTAGAATAAAGAAAAGTTAGATTTCATTTCAAAGACATCACAATCGCCAAGTTGCAATGCAATTTCATTGGAATCCTTACTTTACCACATCGTCGGCAACTGATTACGAAGGTACAGAATTCTAAACTAAACTTTAATGCATTTCTTAAGCTTCCCAATTTGCAAAGATTCTGTGGTTCCAATACATTAATTGGCAATCTTCTTCTTTCAGACGGATCGGATTCCCAATGTTCTGTATTGGCGGGCAGCATTAAGAAAAGTTACAACTGAAAAACCAAGGACGAATAATCGATTGACTACTTTAGTTCTTAACTTTATGGGAAAAGACGCTTCAAACGTTTTTAATGTAGGTTTTGCATTCTGAAAATTCAAAAGTGATTTTTTTTTTTTGATAACGCACTTATTTTGATGGTAAACTTCGTAGATTTACTGTGTATATAAAACTAAACTTTGAAAGACAGGGTTTTGCTTACATTACAAAGATTCATAAAACGTTAGGACAAACTGAATCAGATCAGAAAACAGTAGGGGAGGAGCGAGATGCCTGAATATACTTGCGCCAGCAGCAGAATTGGACTCCCCGTATCAAGACTCAGGGACACGTACTTTGGGTTGACAGAATGGAATAACTGGAACATTTTTTTGAATTACTACTTCATATTTTAGACTTAGATGGTGGTGATGAATGCTCCCTTAAAATTATCAACCGGTTCCTTCTGATTTTGGCACTTTTATTATTTTTACTTTAAGTATAATTAAAAGCAAATTAAGTTTGCTACAAACTATATGAATCTGAAATTCTAAAGTAGGTCAACAAGAATCGCCTTGGTCTTGTACTTCAAATGAACACAGATTCCTAAGGAGAGATTTTCTACTTATTTGAAATGCATGCAATTAGCAAATGATCGTTTCAGATGTCACTGTCCTTCCGATATTGGTAACAAGGCTCTTGGTAAGATTAGCGCGAGCTCATATCTGTTATTAACTCCAAGCATGGAGGGACCACATTTGCTCAACCCTTTCAAGGTGTTAAAAGGCTTCGGCAAACTGAATGATGGGCTATATTTTCTCTTTCTAGGATGAAGTAAACAAGAGGACATGAGATTCAAATTACGAAAAGATAATTGAATGCTGAATGTAAGAAAATTTGTCTTTGGTCAAAGAGTAATCAACTACTGGGACAAGTTATCACCTATCTTTCTAGATTCAGAGAGCTTAGAGCTTGTGTAGATTTAAAGAGAGAAGATTTTGGAAGACAGATAATTAGAAAAGACATTTTTAGTATTGATTTTTTTTATGGTAGATGCCATACAAACGCTGCTTCCTTGTGTCATAATTAAAGCCACTCAAAGTCACAAAATAAGCTAAGGTGAACCACATCCTTATGTAGGTGGGATATCCTTGAGAAAACGAAAATAATTAGATATTATATAAAATCCCAAATGTACAATCAAATTAAAACCGAATCAAAACAACTTCAACAAGAAATTACTAGGACGACGACACGAAAAAGTGGCTTGAAAATGAAGCGTGTTGTTGTTGGGTTTTAGAAGCATCAACGACTAAGGCCATATTGCTCGGTGTATATTGTCTGTAAATTGCATGTATTCTGAGGTAGATTTTCTGTCTTCTGGAAGAAAAACCATGTTACCCTTGCCAGCTAACTCACCATGTTGTGAAAAAGGCCAGTAAACATTCCTCACGTCATCGACGGGACTGAAACTCAGGTCTTTTCCACCGGCGTGGGGAGGACGGCTATCCAGGAGGGTGAAGCGTGTTCTTTCATTAGTAGTATAATTAAATTACTAAGTTAATTAAGAGGTTACGATATCACCGAAGATAAATGATACCTCTTCGAAGAGTAGAAGACCTATGAGTTAAAACCTGATAATTCAGTTAACTGCCCCAATTCTACAAAAGTAGCAAATGTTGGCCATCAACCGCTAACATCGCCTAAAATTTAATTTTTATTAAATAACATTGTTTTCCTAATGTGCTAGTATAAAAACTAGGAAAGAACTCCCAAGTATTTGAAAATTTGGACTAAGTTTCGTTATATCGTCGTTTCAAAAATTTTTGATAAAAACAATAATGCACAGCGTTACACTGTAGTCATCTGCTGTCGAAGATTTCAAGAGGATCAAAATCTCTTTTTGATGTTAACTCAACAACTTGAGTTAACATCAAAAAGATGTTGAGGGTTAATGCACCAAAAATTTTTTCTGGGGGATAGGGACAGAATTTGAAGCTTCTGACTGTGGCTAAGCTACTAACCCAGCTGGTTGGTTGGTTGTTAGGAGTCCCTGTTAGCTGCCTATAGCGATTTTTGATGAGAAAACAGTAGAAGGTCGATAGAATCGACCTTCTACTGTTTGTCTATCTCTGACAAACAATGCCAGAAATTAGTACAGTAGAAGGCTTCTCTCAGGCACATGCAATGCCTGGTATTCCAAGGAGGTTCCACCACATGGTTTTCCAGTGTCCAAATTGTATATCTTCAAGTCTTCTTGCCATACAGATATATGCGGCTTACCTGGAGGCTCTATCCTTTTGAGGACAACTATCATTTCAACTGGGATGTAGGTCCCCTGTATCACTAGCAGCCTTGAAAGTAATCCACTGTATTTTTCCACTTGTTCTATATTATTCAAATTAGCCTTGCATTTTGTGACTCGGTATCGTTTCTATCAAAGATTACAATAAAGTCACTAGTACTATATGCTTTGTCCATCAGTGAATTCTCAAGAAATGCCGGCACAAGGTATGACACTCAGTAGATTGACATTTGGACAATAATAAGAAAAATCCAAACACCTCTGCCTGAGATCGCCTAACAGTCGCGAAACCAATAATATGAGTAGTATACACAGAAGACCCTATGAGACGTTTCCCCACACAAACGCCAGCTGGTAACCTGCCTATCAGTCACCTGGATTTTATATTTCATAACCTCGTCCGAAGCTCATTTTTAGGGACTAACTAAACTTTAATATACCATTGTATTTAGTAATGAAGTAGCGCCATCTTGATTATAGCATACGCTCCACACTACGCATGCCCCAAAACAAGTCACTTACCATAAAAAAAAAGTGTTCCACTCAGTTCTCGTATATCCATTTCACCCTCCTCCGAAACCCGGAGACACTTCTTTTTTGTCATTCTTTCTTGGACACGGTACTTAGCTAAATCTTTAGGATCTCTCTTTCTCTCCCCTTTCGTCTGTCCCTATTGGCACATCGGCCACGTGCATTTTACTCCCAGTCGACCGACACAACAGCGCCGATCAATGCTGCAGGATTTTAGACTCGGGCACCTCATAGACCGTTTCCGTAGCAACCGCTACTGCCGGCTGCTTGGTGATGGTGAGATAGTGATCGGGGTGCCGGAGGAACCAAGAGGAACCACTTTCCAGATTTGGGGGGAAAATAACAACAATAGATAAATCGATGCATAAAAGAGTACATCGCTAAGGTTTAAGGGTGTTATTTGATAAACAGCAATGTTTAGAAGGGAATAATATGATCTTGTAAACATAGGAATAACAACTGCGGACAAAATGGAATCGTTAGAGCACTTACCTGCATCCAAGGATGATGCAAAGAGTATTCCCACTTCTTACCATTTAAGTATAAACAAGGAAAGCGACGACCTAGTCCCTCTTCTTACCCACAAAACATGGAAATGATTCACTATTCTCATTCTACAATCTACCTGCATCCAGAGAAGATGATGTAGTATTCCTACCTCTCATCACTTACCTACATCCAAGGAAAATGGAAAAAAACAGTACAATTCACACACTTCTGGGATAGGAATTTCTTGTTGAAGCGACCACTTCCTACGAGGGTCGCAGATATCGACGGAGGCGAACTTTAACACCACCAACGATCAAATGAAAATCACCAACACTAGTACTGGTAATCAATTTACCACGGTTTCGGAGAGAAAGGGTCAAGATCATTATCCTCGAAGGCCTGCTCTTTAAAACGACGCTTCACAACACATCAGTAAGAACTCAACACCTCGCATTTCACGTGGCCTTTCGTTGCCTTTTACCCTGAGTCGCTGTCTGCGTGGCGACACCAAGAAACAGAGTCAGATGGGACGGTGATGCGTCACATCACCATGGTGAGGGAAGCACGCTGCTATAACAACCAAACAATGGCAGCAGGCGGTGGCCAGAAAAAGCAGCTGCCTTTCCGAAGTGGGGCTTTGTTGCCGGGAAATTGTCTCACAGGCAATACTCATGCATCCGGCAACGGGGGAAGGTATCAGAGAGAGGAGTGAAACAGAGCACTTACGTACATAAAAATTCGTCAAAAAAAAAAAAAAAAAAGCGCCTCACCATAAACCGGCGGCGTTTAAGAAGCGCCGTGAAAAACCGAAGTTCCAAAGGCAGCGGAGGTGTGCGATGAAGACATTCGCTTTAAAGATGTCCGTCAGCCACAACTCACATCCGTTACAACACGGCCTGGAGTTTGGGAGGCAAGAAATGTCACGGCAGAGTCACTTCACGACTGTGCCTACGGTAAGCTGCCAAGTGGCAAGAAGTGGCGGGCCGGCAATATCCTTCTGGCGAAACACGTGACCTCATCGCAATGAGTACGCAATTAATTAGAAGAACCGGAAACCATTTCTTGCGCTCATCTTCCCATACCTAGCCACCGAACGTACACCGACGAATTTCGCAGAAACGGTCATTAAGGCGTCACAAGCGCCATACTGGTTACCATGGTGACCAGATGTAGCAACGGAGAGGACTCGTGGATTTGGAATGGCGAATGTGGCTTGCGAAGGGAGGGAAAAAATGAGAGGAGAAAAGAAAAAGAAAAAAAAAAACGAAGGGACCATTAAAGAAACTTAATGGCACACACGAAGTGAATTGGGAAAGAAGCAAAGGTCGGCAGCTCTTAACCAACAGAAGGGGGGGAGGGGAGAGATATTACTTACTTCGTTTCAAATATCCTGAGGTAACCCCAATTCAGCGGCAACTACCTATCTAAAGAGAGCTGGTGGTGTTAATCGATCCTGCGCTATGCCAAAGGGAATGCTAACGTATCGGGAAACACCGCACTGTGTCAACCGATTTTTTTTTTTTTTTTTTTAAATGCCGAATATCTAAATAGCAGCTGAATTTTACGTAGAAGTCGAAGTGGCGATATAAAATGATAAAGCGCCGAGTATCCCGACACGACAGAACATATCCCATTACGGAGGGCTCATAGTCGTACTCCGTCGCGCATGCAAGCAAATATTTATGAACTATTACACGATTTGTCTTTCGGACTAGTCCAAAATATTCCTCGACATGGCACAAATATGTTTAATTCTTCTCTCGTTTCCAGTGGTTGGGATAACTTCTAATCGAAGACAGAACGGAGAACTTTCATAATGAAATTAATTATCAGCTCTTTTGCGGCAGAGTTAGCGAACAATTACCCATTAATGATCCATTCAAAATGTGGTTACCTGTTTCTCAAACCTCGCGGATGCATAGTGAATATAATTACCTCAACATCGGAGCCGAAATGCCAGGGCTCGAATTCTGTCAGTGACCCCAGGAATTCTTATAGGCTTTTTTCACATGACCGAGTTAGTAACTTATAAACTGTGTGGTACTACACTCAGGGTGGTGGAGAATGAAAAAGACTTGGGGATAATTGTGCAGCCACACATGAAATTCTCTGAGCAGTGCAGATATGCTGCCAGGACAGCATATCTGGTCAATGATATACAGAAACTTTGCTAGTAGGGATAAAGAGGTGTTATCCCTTTGTTGGGCCATACCTTCAGCACTGTATACAGGTCTGGAGACCTCACTTTAGGAAGGATGTAGGACTACTGGAACGGCTGCAGAGAAAGGCAACCAGACCGGTGAAGGGAATAAAAGGGTGCTCTTACCTAGAGAGGCTTCAGTTCTGCAAACTGCGGCGTCTCGAGACTAGGCACCTGCGGGGAGATCTGATTGAGGTCTTTAAACACTTGAATGGATTAAGTAAGCTGAATGTTAATGGCATTCTTCCACTTGCTGACACTATACACATGAGGGAGCATAAATTGAAGTTGAGGAAGGATGGTTGCAGGATAGTTGTGCGGAAGTATGCCTTTAGCCAGGTGGTGGTTGATTGTTGGAAGCCTCTTCCAACAACAATGTAGTTTTTTTTTTTTTTTTTCCTTTCTTTGGCTGATGCTATACATAAGTTTGCTTTCTTACATCATTTCCCATTACTACGACTACTATTAAAAGTCTGTGCGGTAGCACAGTGGTATCGTCACCGTCCTCCCCACACCGGGTGGAAAAAGCCTTGGTTCGAATCCAGTCGATGATGCGAGGAACTTTTCTGGGTTTTTTTTTTTTCACACCGTTGCCTGAGTTAGTCGGTCTCAGGCGTAAAAAGAAAGGTTTTTCTCCCCTAAACCCAGGATTTTTCGTCCAACAAACCAAGCAAATCGACCAGAGAACACACGCAATTTACAGATACAATAACTTCCGGGTGACCCTAATAAAAAGTTTTTTACTACTATTAAAAAAAATCGTCTCCTACGTCAAGAAGTTTTGCCGCCATAAAAAAAAAAAAAAAAAAAAAAGCATGACATGTTGTGGAAAGTAGCCCAATGGGCTTAACGTATTTTTCTCGTTAAAATAAACATGTTAAAAGAATGTTCTAAGTTCATTTTGGTTGTTACATAACTAGCATTTTACCGGTGAGTGCACAGCAATCACTGATTATTGCCCATGTTTCTTCTACCTTACTATACAATGTTCCTTCTCCATTACAAGAATGGGCAGGAAAAAAAAAGTTCTGTATAATAGCATACATTTCTCTCGTATGCAGGAACTAACCATCTTCGCAACAAGCTACCTTGGTACTGCACTACATCAAATAAACAGCATTGTCCATCTTCATGAGTTAACTCGGTCTTTAGAGAATAGCTGTTTAAGTAGTGCAATATCAAGGCAACACGTTATGAAGATACCAAGTGCTCTGTATGAAATCTATCGAAATACAAATAACACTTTCCCCAAGCAAACGCTTGTTCGTTAACTATCACTTATACTCTACGAAAGCTGCACCTCTTTAAATTTTCACTTTAACCTTAGCGTTCTTGAATGAACACGCAGATAGCAGTTTAGAATTTGTAATTTCTACGATTTTCGTAACTTTTGTGCACAAAATTACTAACACACATTTATTCAAGGTTTGAGGGCTTCTAATTCTCCGTTAACTGTGTAGGATTTCGGTTTCAGTGTATGTGGAGTACAAGGACACAGCAAGAAAAAATGCTGTGCAACGTTCACACTGTTTCACCGAGTTTAATGTACCCGCGCCACCTCCAGTTTCACTGAGTATCATCAGACTTTGATTTCGCAATACGATCCTTAAGCAAAAGTTAATCCCTTCATCCACACAATTATAGCCATGCGGTGGTTAGAGGAAAAGGTAGTCAAGTTTAAGAAAATGCGCAGGAATCAAAACTGCTTGATGATGTATCTGTTCTTGGTACAAATCGGTTGTTCTGGTGTTAATTACCATAATAAAACTGCACCATGGTAACGAATTGTTTTATAGGCTTGATGATTTATGAAGTTGTTGTGACTATCTAATTACATGACAAGACCATCGACTGCCAATGCCAGAAGCGTTTCTAGAGTTCCCTGTTGGTTTGATTCTCTTGCAGCACGTCCTGAAACTTTCACGAAGCCTCCAGACATGAAATCTTAGTATTTCTAGTACAAATTTCAGTTTCAGAAAGAAGGAGGGGGGGGGGAACTTGGTCAGAAATTGTTCCACATTCATGTTGGTTTAAGCAGGTTCGCTCGAATGTCAAAGCTCGATCTGATCAAGTTCTCTGACATTCACGGAATTATGCATCAAGAAGGATTAGGAAGCTATATGAAAATTGAAGTGCTGCAGATTGATTACTGCTCACGACCGTCTGAATGTGTAACAGGTTCTTTTCAAGAGTACAGGAGTTGCGGTCTCACTTTATTTTGTAGATCTAGCCCCCCTCTGATTTCTTATTATTCGCAAGGGGATAATTATTTTTGCGATATCAGAGATAAAGGAAAACTCGCAGGCCATACTGAATAGCGGTAGAATCGATGAATCAAGTCTCACATGGACCACCCATATTGTATTAAAAAAAAAAAAAAAAAGTGATTTTTTTTATATATATAAAATCGGGAAACATTTTTTTGAACAAACAGCTTATTAAACAAGATGCAACACAATGCGCAACTTTAAATTCAAATTTGTTGCAACTGTTAAGGAAACTTATCTGGAATCGTTATGGTACAAGGGGTAAGAAGATATCTCAGATTAGCACAGAATTCTAAGTTTCGCATCCTCACGAAAAATGCCTAAGTGGAAATCGTTTTGATGGAGTCCTGGAAGTTAGATTATTGCTAGAGACAGCACACCAACCCAGTATGGTAACAGTAATCAACAGGATGCACAAGTTCCCACGCAATTCACTGACGAAACTGAACTATCCATGGGAACGTTTCCTGGAATAGCGAGTCACGAATGAAGGCAGGGACGTTTCTTAACAGTCATTACAAATAGCAGGTTCGCGTCTTCGACATCCCAGAACATTATGGTTAAGATAGATTACAGAACTTTGATTATCCACAAAAATTGGAAGAGGTGCATGATCTAAATTCTTATTAAAAATTATTTAAATTTCAAAAGGTAAACCCTGCTACTGCTGAATATTCCAATAACAATAATAATAATCGATCTTAACCAAAATAAAAATTCGAACATTAATGCAAAATGACTCCAGTTTGGCATGAACGAACAGTCAGGGTGCCACTGCAGTTTTGGAAAAAAAAAAAAAAAAAGTTAGCCCGATTGAGCTTCCACTCTGGTATCTCAAATTTAACTAGTTTGTTAATCAAAGTTGATGAAAAACAAACAGTCTAGAAAAGTGATCGTTTCCAAGACTGCTTCATAAACATCAAATTAATACCGGGAGAAGAGGAGAGTATCGAAGTAAATCCAGGTAGAGAAAGTACAGTTGGTGAATGAAAATATGTATTAGCAGCAGTGTTTAGTAAGGAGAGGTTATAGTTAAGCATTTGTTCAATAATACTGCTAAGTCTCTTAATTTAGCACTATCTCACAGGGCGTTATGCCCATTAATGTACCCTAATATTAAAATGTGGAGAAGTGGTTGAATAAGATAATCAACGTCTTCTCGGCGATGTCGATGGCACATATATGGAACCAACAATAAGAGGTATTCCAACTGCAAGACAAGCTAGGACAAATTTTAGAAGTTGTCCAAGCATTGCACTCGTGTTTTTCTGAGTTGCATCTCGCACAAACAAGCGCGTTCTGACAAGTTATATATGGTGAGTCTTGGTTAAAGGCATTAGAGGGCAAGGATTAAGTTCCGAGTAGGCCCTATATTCTCATAGGATTTTTGTTCAGAGACCTGAACAAAATTCATCTCTTCGGACATGTCAAGGTGGTCTTACTCTGAAATCACTCTCTGTAACATATTAGGCATGTTATGAGGTCGTTAGGTATTAACAAAAATCGGAATTCCCTCCACTGTTGTGGCTTTCGGCATCTGATCTGCATAGGGATGTTATTTTAAAAGGACGTTTTCAGGCAGCAGCCATTTTCCTGACAACCCTTCATATCCTTCCCCAGAAGAAAAAAACAAAGTGGTCACAATTTCCCAAATGCCTGCTCTTCGGTAAGTATATTATTAAGAATGTTTCATGAATATACTAGTCCATTATTTTTAGTTTTATTTATTCATTTATTATTATTATTTTTTATTTATTTATTTTTTTTTTGTCTGCCTAAATGAACAAAGGAACTGTTCATTTAGGGAGACAAGTCTTCGAAGAAGATCCAAAGAGGGAAGTTAGGATTCATATTTCAGTTCTCTTCTAGCTTTCATCCCTGATACGTGGTTACTTGTTCGCTTATCTTCTTTTTTTTTTTTTTTTTTTTTTTTGTATTTTCATGTTTAACCTCTAAATGCAGGAATTTCTGTGATTGTTAAAATATTATTTATTTATTTATTAAATCAGTTTATTTCCCAAAAAACCTTGGGTCACCCTGGGACGGCTCTGTGCCAGAAGGGTGTAAATATTTACAGACTAAGGTGCGAGGAACACATGCACAATAAACAAGAGTACATATAATATACAAGATATACAGTAATATAAAAAAAAATAATAAAAAAAAAAAAACCAACAGTCTGTCATATCCAGGAGCAGGTGAGTATTATAATTTCATAATCTGGTAGCAGTTCTTCAGGATTTCCTTCCTGTAGGGCTTGTCTTCACAGAACCTATCAGGGTGGATCCTAAATTTATTGAAGATCCGAAGACAATTGGCTGGAAACATGTTCCTCAGGGAATCAATGTTTGACAGCGTAAGACGTAGAGGAAGACAGGAGTCGGGGTGCTCCCCCCTTGCTCTCCTCGGGCCAGAGATTAATGTGGATACCGATGGAGCATCAATTCGCCTCGTTAGAAGCCGTGCGAGCGTGAAGACATTTTTTGTCATGATGATATGTCTCCAGGGAGTGGTGCCCAGATTTGCTTGTAGGATAGATCTGGAGATAGTTAGGGGGTGGCCTACCACCCTGTTCATCCATCTAAGCAACCAGTACTCTAAACTGAGATACTTTTGAAGGTATGAGGCAGGGGCAGATGACCAAATTTCTGAAGCATAGAGAGGAATCGGCGAAATACACCTCAGGATGTGCCGAACAAGCAGCGCTGGCTGATGCACACCAACGAGTTCTTGACGCACTGCCCAAAGAGCAGCGTACGTCTTCTGCCTCATCCTGGCAAAGTGAGGCTGAAAAGTGAGACCAACATCCCAGGTGAGGCCAAGATCAGTATGAGAGGTCACCTTTTGCACCGGTTCCCCACTAACAAAGATTTGGATATCATTTTTGACTTTCTTCTTGGTTATCGTCAGTTGCGCTGATTTGGAAGGGCTCAGATGCAGCCCAATTGTGGCAAGATAACTTTCCAAGCTTAATATCTGCCTAGAAGCTTGTTCGTTGATATGTTGAATCTGATGACTATGATCTGAGCTCACGTAGAACTTCAGATCGTCGGCATAAGAGACAAAGTTCGGATTCTGAGCAAGGAAAGGCTCCAAAACTGCTGCAAACAGGATAGCTGACAGTACACTTCCTTGTGGGATGCCTCTTGAGACGTCAATAGTTACTTGAAAGTCATTGTGGGTCACAGACAGATGTCTAGGAAGTAAAATAGACTTCAAAATTTGAAGTAAGGTATCTGCCAGGCCGAAGTAGTGTTTCAGAATGGTAAAAAGAGCTGGGAGGTGTATTCTGTCATAAGCCGATTTTATGTCGAGGAATATGATATCAATCTGTGATTTGTTGTTAAGGGTGCGCTGAATTCTGAAGAGGGTATCAAGAAGATTGGTAGTTGTCGATCTCCTTTGTAGAACGGTATGCAGGTACTCGGGCCTGTGTGCAAAGCAATGCTGGGAAATTGTTGGCTGAATTACTTTTTCAAAAATTTTGAGTAAAGAACAACTGATGGATATTGGTCGCAGGTCTTTAGGAGATTTGGGTTTCTTGATCTTTGGAATGGGCTTAACATGGTAGGTTTTCCAAATTGAAGGAACTATTCCAGATTGCAGAATTTGTCGGAAAAGGTGAAGGAGAAGGTCGATTATATATGGGCTGCAAATTTTGATAATAAAGAGTGGGAAACCATCTGGACCTACAGTGGCTTTGTTGGGTAGTTTATTGATGACATCAATTAGGGTCTCTCTAGTTATTTCTATTTCAGACAAGTATGCCCTAGGTAACCAGTCCTCCTGAGAGAGAGAGGAATCAGAGTCAGGAAAATCTGCCTGCAGTATGTTGAACTGTGCCCATTCCTGGACAAGCTTTTTATCAATGGCTAGATGATGATGATGTGAAAGGATCCTTCTACCACTCTTCAACCTATTGAGAACAGCTTGGTTAAGGACCTGCCTTTTCTTTTTCAAGAAGCAAGCTCTTTCTTTCTTAAAGATGGAACGGTCTGAGGGAAGTTGAGTTTTCTGCCATTTCCGGTAGGCCTTCTGCTTCTTGATGAAAGCCATCTTAGTTTCCTTATTGAAACCCCGATTCGACCTGTTAACAATCCTGGTGATTCTGGCTGCACTATGTAGTGCAATTAACTTCAGTTGTTCTGACAAGAGCATAACGGCATCCTCCAACGGCTCAGAATAGAGACGCCCCCAGTCAAACCCAATCAAGCGTTGGAGAATGATCTCTGGCTTCAGATATTTGGTAGAGAAGGCTATCCTAGGCAATTCAGCGGAGTACTCGTCAGGTAACCCAAGGGAGTTGCTCGGTAAGGATAGTTTACATGCAATTGGCGAGTGATCAGATTGGAATCGAAAGTTGCTAGGTAGGAGTTTGATATCTTGCAAGTTTTGGAAGATTAGGTCCAGCGCTTGACACGCTCTAGTTGGTTGCGTCACTAACCGTGTAAGGTTAAAGGCACGAAGAGTGACCTCAAGGCCCTCAAGTGCATTCCCATGCCTGGGCAGTGGCAAGTTAAAATCACCTGCTACAACAGTTGGAATTTTAGGCACTAAGTTGGTTGCTAACCACGTGAGCAGCTCAGCTCTAGAGTCTTCATTGTGGTCTGGAGGAAGATAAACCAGGCAGCATTGGATTTGAAGAAGAGGACTCCTCAGCGTCAGGGAGACTGCCTCAAAGTTGTTAGACTGGCTCACTCGTGTCCTTATTGGCTGGAATCGATCGTTGAACAGGATTTCAACACCTCCGCCTCGCCCGTTAATCCTGTGATTCCCAATGTGTTTGTAAGGGGTGTTAAAATGGGCAAGATCAAGCTGTCTATCTGCCGTTAACCATGTTTCTGTAAGGCAGACGACATCAAACTCATTCAGCAATAGGAGGGTCTGGAGACAATGAAGCTTGTTTTTTAGGCTGCGTACATTCCATAAACCAAAGAATCTCTCCTTCGTGTGAACCTGGTAGCAAGTCATCCTTTTGTAGCTATGGCTGTTTATCTCGCCTGGATCCGCTGTAAGCGATCGATCTGCTCCTCTCTTGGAACGGCTTTATAAGGGTGCCTACCGGCCAGCAGCTAGAATCCAAGACGATATGCTTTGCATTCGCAGGGCAGGAGATGATAAAGGAAGAATAGGTCGGGTGTCTAGTTTTGATAGCTTTTGCATCTAAGTTGATCCCATGTTCTTGGGCAAAGAGTGCCCTGATATTTTCCGCTTTTGTTGCTGGTCCCAGTCTGGAAACAAAAATTCTCTCTCGGGTCTGGACAGCAGAAATATTATATATTTCCTCAAGTCTCCGCGACAGAGGGACCGAGGTAGGTTCAGTAGGAACTGACATATTAGGCTCCTCGCATGGAATTCTGTTACCTTGTGTTTTCACAGTCAAAACACTTGAGCGCAAGCCATTTGTGGGTTATGCCTGGGAAATTGCGCATGATAGTTAAATTGATCAGAGAGACAGAAAGCATCTGCTTGCGCATAGATCCGCTCCTCCCTGTTTAGGCGTGGGGTTTTTTTCATCTCCATCCTGTTGTAACCGTGATGAGCCTGGCCACCAGGCTTCTGCTGACGTCTTTTGCAAGGTTGGTGCAGATTAGATTCACCAGGAATCACACACTTGTCCTGGATAAAAGGTCTGTCAGCCTCGAAGGTCGGATCGCGCTGATGGAGAGCGGTGTAAGGGGGATGAGTACCCAAAGGGTTCAACATCACGGCCGGGGCTACGATCTGTTCAGTTGTTCTGTCTGCAAAAAGAGGCGAACTTTGCAGATTTTGGAGATCTCTTGTTCTTTTCTGGATGTGCTCAGTTTGTGTTGGAGGTCTTGGAAGTGCATCATCTGCATCGTGCGAATGCTCCTGAGGTTCCAGATGGTCCATCACTGTCGTCTGACTAGAGGGAAAACCGCATTCACTTATAAAGATTTTGAGATCCCTGAGTTGTTCATTCATTACGAGCACTTGGTTGAGAATTTCCGTATTTTGGGCTCTGAGTTTTCTATTTTCGTCATTAAGGAAGGCAAGAGAGTCGATTATTGGGGACAGAATCTCCCCGAAAGTGATCTTAAATCTTTCAGGGAGGGCATTGAGTATGGCCGTGTTGTCCCTTAGAGCGCTTTTAATTGACAAACTATCAAAGGGGCTATTAACTTGCAAGTCCTTTGCGGAGTTTCACACCTGGGACAGAAAGCTGTACAATACTGTAAACAGCGTACAAAATGATAATCTATCGTAGCTTCCGGTTTCAAGAGACAAATATAACACTCGTAGATACATAATGCAATGTTCAGCTGATCGATACCATGTAATTGGCTTAATATTCTGGGGCATAAAGCAGCTTCCCGCACGTCAGAATACACTACACCTGCAATAACCTCCAATAGGACTTATCAATAATCAGAGCAATCAGTTATGAGATGTAGATGATTCTAACGCATATGACTTGAGTTGGCACTAATCTACCCTAGCCGCAATCTACCCTAGCACTAATCTACCCTACCATAAGCTTCATAGCTTAACAGTATACGTTATTTTAATTAAAGGTAATTTTCTAATAACCACAGAAATAGCAACCTCCCCTCCCCACCAACAAATTAAAAATAAATTTATAATTTTAAAATCAAGTGGCAGATTCTATAAAATAAACTGATACCAATTCATTTTGCAGAAGTTAACATTTTTAAAATAACGCAATTTCATTTTCAGGTTATTATCCAGTCTTTTTCTTTTATCTTTAATTCAATTATCAAATAACATACCACAGGGGCTACAAATGTCTATACTGTATTCAAGAAGTGTTTAATTAAAGTTAAAAAGTGATGTTCGTGTAACAGGTAGATGCAAGATAGATAATTTTGAAATTTGGTAGGGCTGCCCCCTAAAAATAATCTAAATAAATTCTGAAACCTTGAAAGAATTGGAGTTGTTGTTCCAAATTATATATTAATGTTTCTGTAGGGGCAGGGCTGCAGAACCAGAAATGGATCTAAAACCTTCACGGGAAACAACAGAACATATGATATCAATGGTTCGACTGTTGATGATTCTGCTCAGATAGCAAACAAACTGAATGAGTATTTTGCATCTACATTCACACATGAAGAGTTAAGGTTTGAAAATGCCAGAAGATTATCAAATTGTAGCAGGGTGCTTAATGATTTTTTAATAACTGAGAGCAAAGTGGAGGAGAAATTGTTGAAGTTAAACATAAGAAAAGCACCTGGGATGGATGGGATCTATCCAGTTATATTAAACGAGGAGGCAAAGGAAGTAAGCAAACCCTTAGCCATAATTATGAGAGCATCCTTGGACTCAGGGGAGGTCCCCACAGAGTGGAGATGTACAAATGTATCCCAAATTCACAAAGGGGGATTGAAGGGTGACCCGAGTAATTACAGACCAGTTAGTTTAACTTCTGTTCCGGGTAAAATAATGGAGTCACTGGTTAAAGATGCATTGCAGGATCATCTAGACAAGACTGCAGCAATAATTCAGACACAGCATGGGTTTGTTAAGGGAAAGTCTTGTCTGACAAATTTGATAGGATATTATGATGTGGTTACAAAGGAACTGGATGCAAAAAATAATTTTGATATCATATACTTGGATTTCAGGAAAGGTTTTGACACTGTTGTGCATGGAAGACTACTGTACAAATTGGAGCAGAATGGTAATAAGGGTAAGCTGCTATAATGGATGAAAGGATGGTTGAGTGGGAGAATACAGAGGGTGGTAATCAATGAGTGCTGCTCTTCGTGGACTAATGTTATTAGTGGAGTCCCACAAGGTTCTGTGTTGGGTCCACTGTTGTTTTGTATATTTATCAATGATATTGATGAAGGTATATTAGGCTTAGTGTTGAAGTTTGCAGATGATACAAAGGTTGGCAGGGTTGTTAATGACAGTAATGGCAGTGTGCTACTGCAAGAGTATCTAGAAAATTTGGGCAGATGGGCTGAGAAATGGCAACTGAAGTTTAACCTTGAAAAATGCAAAGTACTGCATATGGGTAGAAGTAACCCCACAGAAACGTACCAACTGTGTGGTACTAGACTTAAGGTGGTAGAAAATGAAAGACCTCGGAATAATTGTGCATTCAGATATGAAGTTTTCTGAGCAATGCAGACAGGCTGCCAGGGCAGGTCATGGGGTTTTGTCAATGACATATAGGAATTTTGTTAGCAGGGAAAAGGAGGTGATTGTTCCTCTGTATAAGACAATGGTCAGGCCACGCCTTGAGTACTGCGTACATGTCTGGAGGCCTCATTTTAGGAAGGATGTAGATTTGCTTGAGTGTGTACAGAGAAGGGCAACAAGATTGGTGAGGGGAATGAAGGGATCCTCTTACCAAAAGAGAGGCTTAAGTTCTGCAAATTGGAATGGCTGGAGACTAGGCACCTGCGTGGTGATCTGATTGAGGTGTATAAGGCCTTGAATGGGTTGAGCACGCTGAATTCTGAAGGGATTCTTCCACTTGTTCAGATTACGAACCTAAGGGGGCATAAATTCAAATTAAGGAAAGAGAGATGTAGAATAGATGTTCGGAAATTTGCATTTAGCCAGCAGGTGATTAATTGCTGGAACAAACTTCCATCTGTCGTTGTGGAAGTTTATAGGTTAAATAAATTTAAGGAGGAACTGGACAAACATTTAGAGGGAATAGTTGTGATTTTTTTTTTTTTTTTGGCTGATGCTGCTAAGCTCATACACTTGCTTTCTTGCATCACATGCCACTACTACTACTGTTTCGGTATCGACCAAAACAATGATGGGGATTGATACCAAAATCATCAAATTCCATGAAAAAAAAAACGGTAGGAAGAACACGTCTTTTAAAAAAAAAATAATAGATAAATAAATAAAACATCCGAGGGCGTTAATTTTAAAACTTATTTACTTTTAATCTAACAAGTCGATTATCCGAATTTATATCTAATTACTTCGGATAATCGACGTCCGAGCGTAGTAGTCTTCTAACATACGAGACGTGGCAGAACAATATTACGTGTCGTCTGGTATTTATTTATTTATGGACAGACGATTTCGAGTTGTCTACGTTCGCATTTAAATTTTTTTTTTTTTCTTCTAATAAATAATTTATATCAACTGAAGTACTTCTGGATATTACAATTCTGGAAAGCAAAGACACCTCCACAAAAAATTCACTGTGTCCACTAAGCTGCTTTTAAGTGTTATTGGAAACGTAAGTTTTCCGAGTGTCCAATTTTAGTAAAGCCTTTCATCAAAAACATATTACACTTCAATAGTGAATTGTGGATACAACTCATCAACGCGAACCACAAAAAATAGCACAATTAACTTACCCCTTACTTCATATCATTAAAGTTTTTTTTTTTCTTTTTATTACACGTGTATCACACATTGCTTAATAACCGCTTGGAGCTTTTCTTGAAAAAAAAAAAAAAAAAAAAAGAAAGAAGAAGAAGAAAGCATTTCAGTTCGAACTGGACAACCTGCCAAACGATCAAGGCCTAACATCAGAAGTTTAAAAGTAGTGACCCATGCAATGTCGAGTAACGAAAGCGGACAAATATCCACGAATTTTACGTAAAGATGTAAACAAACAGTCGCACACTTAAGGGGGAGAAGAAGAAGAAAAAAAAAAAAAAATCAGCAATACGAATACGTGACAGCGACTCGTTCGCTTCGTTGCCGCTATTACGTTACTATGACAACCTGCTTTTTCACCCCTATTTGCCGTTACGTAGGCGATGAAGGTGCTTCGTCGGCCAGCGAAGTAGGCAAGGGAGAGAGAGTAAGTGCCGATCCCCCACTTCATCCCGACGCGCTCAAATCACATTAGCAAGCAACGATGCCGACTGTGGCCAAGAAACACTCGCTCCAAATTACGGGGGATTTTCTTAAAGTAGAGGGTGGCAACAAAATTCGGTTCAGTGAAATATGGTCGAAATTTTTATAATCGAAGAATTTTAATACAATTATAATTTCAAGGTCGTTGCCCAATGGAAAACGATGTGACATGACGTCAGAGTATTATTCTCTCTCTCAATTAACAAAATGCATGGTATTGTATTTAAGAGAATATTATTATCATTATTAGATTCATTACTAATATAATAATAATTTTCACGAGAATCTCCAATAATCGCGTACGAATGGAAACTATTTTTATTCGTCAACCACTAAACCGGAGTAAAATTTCCGATAGAGGGCGTGACTCGTTCATGATTATTACAATTATGACTGATTTCAGAATATCCATTTTGACATTCGATTCCGTTAATTTCTAATGAATGTGCAGCTATAGTTTTCAAATTTAACCAGTCTGGCAGAAACTGATAACGAAATTTGAAATTAAATTTAACCGCTTCGCAATTATTTTTCAGAAATGTCTTAGTAATGATTTAAAACAACAATAAAGCCGTAAACACACCAAGGACCTTCACTTTACAACTAATTTAATGTCAATTTTATTTGGTTGCACGAATGAATTCAGGATCCATAAAAGAAGCCAATCACAATTGCCCACAATTGTTATTATCGAAACGGCTTTCAGTGTTATAGCAATTCCAGTATTCTCCATATAAAACAATTTGAGAATTATTTTTAATGGATGAAAAGGGCCAGGACGACCGGGCTAGCCGAGTGGGTAAAGTGCCTGCCTAGCAACCCAAAGGTCGTGGGTTCGAATCCCGCCTCAGTACTTGGATCAAAGTACTGCAAAATCTTGGGAGGTGCATTATGGCCACAGGAGCTGATGCGCCAACAACTACCAAAAAAAAAAAGGGGGGGGGGGGGGGGGGCAGTCAAATTGGACCAAGCAGTCAGATTGTTATGTTGTTATTTTGTTTTTAGGAGCATTAGCAACTAAGGCCATATTGCTCCGGGGATATGCGGTGGTCATTCCCTGACCTTTCCGCATCCTCCATATTTGGTGGGCACGGGCTCGAACCCCGATCTAATCAAAAAGCATGTGCTACGCCCCGCTGCTCCTGCCCACCCGGCTACGGAGGCGCCAAGCAGTCAGAAACGTTGAACGTGTATCCATTAGCAACAACAGTAACAACCAAGATCTAAATTTTGTCAATAATGAATTATGCCATTCTTCGACAAATGGCTACACGATATTCATTTCAATGAATTTCTTTGAAACTCTTATTTGATAATGGCTACCAATACTTTACCAGTAAGGCCTCTGTAGCCGAGTGGTCAGGAGCAGCAGCACATGCTCTTTGAGTAGATCGGGGTTCAAGCCCCTGACTACTAAATACGGTCGATCTACCAACTCGCATTGGACCAGCGTGGCAGATTACGGTCTATTTTTCCCTCAACATGAATTGTTGACGAGGTAATATTCCTGCAGTGATTTGATAATGGCTGGCCGACCGGGTTAACCGGGTGGGTAAAGTGCCTACCTGGCAACCCAAAGGTCGCGGGTTAGAATCCCGCCTCGGGCTTGGATCAAAGTACTGGAAAAACCTTGGGAGGTGCATTATGGCCACAGAAGTCGATGTGCCAACAACTACCAAAAAAAAAAAAAAAAAAAAAAAAAAGATAATGGCTGCAGTTTACCTTTTTTTTTTTACTTTATAAGCAACTTTTACTATTTAAATTTCTAGATTATCTCGAAGTACATGCAGCTGTGTCACCTGTATATCTTATATCTGAACAGCATCAAAACTAACTAATGTCGTGCGAAGCTAATTTTGCTAGCCGTGATTTTCATAAATTTTTTCGCGGTCAGGTAAAACCTTGTGGAGAGTCGGAACCGGCCCGTAACTTGAACACTTCTGTACAGTGGGTTCGCCACTTGTCACTCATTTTAGAGAAGCCTGATTTTAAATTTCGTCTCAGACTGGAAGAGTTTAATCATCATCGGATGGTCAACTCGGAAAAAAAGTTGGTCGAAGGAGATAACATGTGGACATAGACATGTTTTTGTAAAGGGCGGCTCCTTGAACGTCAGTTCATCACCGCCTCGTATCTCTGTGAAGAACAGTATCACTAAAAATGGACAAGATATGTGAATGACATACGTTCGTGTGTATTATGTTGTTGCCTCTGGCCACTTGGCTATACAGAAGCATCAGTCACCTTGACAGATGATTATGGGTACTCGTCCACACCACGGGAAGGTGGGCCAGTCCCAATAGTGCTTGTGCTGTCTCAATTCGAGACTCTGACCCACCGGATGTTGCCAAAAGGTAGGCCAGATTCCTCTGGAGGCCCACTCCAGAGGAGAAAAAAAAAAAAGAACAAAATGTTTTTCATGAACATTTTATTGTGAAGAGTGTCGCCGAAGACGAATATTTGATATAACAGGCATCCTGTCATGCAAATTCCAAGTATCCAGTAGAAATCAGTCTACCACCTAAGAGCTGCACATTATGTATATTATTATTCATGCCTATAAATACATGGGTTACGACCATATCACTTCAAGCCAGTTTTTTGGCTTGCTTAGTGGAATAGCTGCATCTTCGGTCCACAGGATGGCAAATCATCATCGATCACATGATTCTTTGAGACGGCGGGCCGTTGGGCGACATGAAGCCGGGGAGTCGCGGGCGATGATGACACGTTACCTTAATGTCTCATGCAATGTCGTCTCGGCACTAGGGAACCAGTTTCAGAGGACATGGACAATTACAAGAAGAGCTGACCAAGGTCGCTCGAGGGCTACGTCAACCAGAACAGACCGCTATCAGGCTCCAACAACAAGACGGAACCCTATGCTGTCCTGTCATAAACTGTCTCCTTTAGGTTGCTGCGGCCACAGGTGAAAATATTTCCAATCGGACTGTGTTAAGAAGGCTCAATTCAAGTGGATATACGCAAGAAAGCCAGTGGTTTATATCCCATTAACACCAAACCACCGTAGAGCTCGGCGAAACTGGTGCCATGAACATGTGATTTGGCGTCCTAACAAATGGAGTACAGTTCTGTTCTCTGATGACTCTCATTGTAGCCTACAAACAGATTCTAGACGTTATTTCATCTGGAGAAAACGAGGAATGCGGTACTATTCTTCCAATATCAAAGAAAGGGACACTTACGACAGAGGCGGTGTTCTTGTATGGGGCGGAATAATGATCAACAATACCCTCCCTTCATGTTTCTGATATGTTTGTTATTTGGTTTTTAGGAGCATTAGCAACTAAGGCCATATTGCTCCGGGATATGCGGTGGTCATTCCCTGACCTTTCCGCATCCTCCGTATTTGGTGGTGACGGGCTCGAACCCCGGTCTAATCAAAAAGCGTGTGCTACGCACTGCTGCTGCTCCTTCCCACTTGGCTACGGAGGCGCCTCATGTTTCTGATAGGGATACCGTAACTGCGCAGAGGCACCGAAAACAGATCCTCGAACCACATGTGCGACATTTTAGGGATGTGGTTGGCCCAAATTTTCTTTTAAATTTTTTTTTTTTTTTTTTTTCTTTTCACGATAACGACGCTGCACAGAGCCCAAGTGGTGGAGGAACATCTTGAAACTGAGGATATCAACGACTGCCGTGGCCAGCAACAATCACCAGACTTAAATCTGATCGAACATGTATGGGACGCCCTCAGGTGTCGCATTGCACGCCGATAGCCAACTCCTCGGTCACTTGGAGAGCTAAGGTTCGCACTAGTGAAAGAATGGGATTTGTTGCCACAGAATCTTATAGACGCCCTTATATCGAACATGGCTCACCACTCTAAGGCCTGTTTAGCCGTTAGAGGGTAAACGCCGTACTGAAGTCATGTGACCATATTTTCGAGCATCCTGTATCGACTTCTGTAATGTGACATTTTTTGGTAATTCTTATAGATGTCCCTTATACCTGTCCGAACTTTCTCGCTGTCTCCTGATTTCATCGTTATGCATTGGTACACCAACATACCAAATTTTGTTCCGCTTCATCGCAAGCTGCACGTGTTACACTACGTTTACTACGTGTTCTGTTCATTTTGTCGAGCAGTGTAGTTATACCGTGATCAGATGGGGAGACAGCAGGGAAACACTTAGGTATCACAAGAAAACTGTTTAAAATGAAAGGCAGGCCGAAACAGCAGCAAAGTGTGTTCTACGCCCACAGACATTTCGGTTCGATCGGCAGATAACACAGGTGTTGTTAAGGGGAGCATTTAGGTGTCCGTTCGCTTCAACGTGTCGATAATAAACTATGAATTAAGGAACACAAAACACACAAGTTTCCGCCAACTGCAACGCTAAGCGATGTATAATTCAACCAGATGGTTGGTAGTAAGACAAGACTGTATGAAATATTAAAGTGGAATGAATGCCAATGAATCTCATTTTTGATTCAGAGGTATGAGATATTTCGATCCCTCAAGAAAATGCTATTTCAATTCAAATTTCACATTTTATTCAGCAACCAAAGGTTACACAGAGGTTACTTAGTAATACACAAAGGTTACTTAGTAATAACATCTCCATCCTGGTGTAAAGTCAAGGCATGTCTTGATGACTTGACAGTGACAAGCTGAGAGGTAATTAAGCTAAAGTCTAAAAGTTAATATTTTTTTGCGTTAAATATTACTAAAAAAAAAAAAAGGGGAGGGATAACTGTCCGCGGAAGTATGTTCAGCAACCTGGGAAACAATAGTCAAGATGCTGCCCGAAAAGAGTACGAGTCGTCTACCAGCTAGATATATTTTAATATCTGGGAGGCAGTGAATATTTTTGAGAAGTCAACTGCCCGAAAAGCAATCAAAAATTTCAAGAAGCCTGAGCATAGTACCACACACAACACTGATGTCCGGCCTTTTAACCACGAGGATCCATTTCTAGTTTCCGGGACTGGAAGCGCCATAGTATAAAACGGGAGTGTTACGGATCTACATTAAATTTAACAATTTTCGGGCGCTATGGCGCCCATAGGTATTGCCTTAGGGAATACTGCCCCTTGACTTTTTTTTTTTTTTTTTTGTGAAACTGGAGAAAAATGACAGGGCCATACATAACACGCTACAAAAAAAATTTATGGAGACAATATTGCGCAGAAAAAAAAAATCTCAAGAACGAGCAATGGAGAGCGCAGTGTTTGCGTAAGTTACCCCAGAACTCGGCCAGCCCATATATATAATAAAAAAAAAAAAATATATATATATATATATATACACACATATATACACACACACATATATATACATATACATATATATATATATATATATATATATATTGGAACGTTCACCACACTCGCCTGATCTTTCTCCATGCAACTTTTCACGTTCCCACACTGATAAACTTGAAATGATCTCATTTGCAGCACTAAAACTGTGCCGCCCGGGTGAGTAAAGTGCCTGCCTGGCAACCCAAAGGTCGCGGGTTCGATTCCCGCCTCGGGCTTGGATCAATGTACTGCAAAAACCTTGTGAGGTGTATTATGGCCACAGAAGCCTATGCGCCAACAACTACCAAAAAAAAAAACTGTAAATTAAGCAATATATGACATAAAAGTTGCTACAAACTGAAACCTGCACCACAAGCATAAAAATACGAAAATTAACAAGCAACAGCTTACACTAACGCAGGGATGCACTACGGCAGAAAATATTGCGTTGGTAAGGTACAACTGCTGACTGAAATATTTCGTTCTCCCCTTTGCACCAATCTGTGAGAGAACAGTCAACTAGAAGTGGTCATTGCGGTTCCCCAAAGCGAAGTGACCACTTCATTAAAGAAACTTCTGCCACAGTGAAAATTCTCAAACGCAAGCATTTCTGTTATAGCCATACACATGATAAGAGCGGTAAAGACACTCAACAGAAAACAAGTTTGGTTAACTTTATAACTAGGGAAAAAAAACAACCTAAATATGAATTTCTATCCGTCTATTCTCCCATAGACTGATTCAAAAGAATTAATTAGTCTGATTACTTTGTCAAACAAATTATGATTATATATATAAAATTATAATTCATCCACCCAACCACCAACTCTTGCCCAATTATCCTAACCATTTCGTTTTAGAGCTCTTCAATTATTCGTCGGTCCTTTTGTATTCCAAAAAGACCAGAAGTCTGCACTTTCTGGAAGCTCTTCAAACAGCATTTCACTTCAGTAAAAGTTTTCTGAAAAGTCGTAACTTTAACACATCCACAATTAACAAGTCTCCTTGGGCAAATCATTCCCAAAACCATTCCCAGCAAACAACGTCCTTTAGTTACTTCTATTTATTCGGGACAATGAACAAGCCTGGAGTCTCTGACGTACAATACAGAGGTATGATGGCTACGAAAGCTATCTGGTATCTATGGTAACGAACGGTTGTCTTCGACAATTAGTAGAGGGAGTGTGTTAGGGCAGTACCCATGTTACATAATACAGATGCTCCAAAGATAGTGCGTGAACCGAATACTGTATAAACAGATAGCGCATCGATTGAGCTCAAGGATGTGCCAAGAATTAAGAGGTTTATTGGAACTCTAAAAAACCAACAGTGATATTTTAAATTTCAATTTTAGGCTATAGAAGTGCAGAAACTTTTTCGATTCGATTCAATTTCTGCTGGTACAGTGATTACAGAAGTTTGGATTCGCTAGACTCGGTTTATTTTATGAAGTTTGGGCATGCAAGGCGATGTGAAAAGGCACATTAATCACTCGGACAAATTTAAATCGTATCAAACAATCAACAGGTATCAAAAATCAAGGTAACAATTTTATCGTGACGGTTTTCATAAAGTAGCCGATAAGTAGGCTCAGCACATAATGTAAAGAGTCATCCGCGTGACAGCCGACTTCATGATGGCGACAACGGTCACGCAAATCGCTTATATTATGCAGCCACGTGCACGGAGAATGACGCCACATCCTTTTTAGTGGCGACAGCCTCGGCATACGTAACCTGAGATGACCTTGGTCAGCCGAACCAGCATATATCCCACAAATCCGATGTAGAACACAGATAAAAATGCAGTACTGTACTTGAAAGGTATATACAAATCGATTGAAGGTCATAGAAAAATCAATCCATCACAAGTTAAAAGGGCAATCTAACCCCCCCCCGCCCCACTCCAGAATACCAGGACTAGTGATGTGCAAAAATCTAATGATTCCCACAATCTCGAGTAGTAATCGAGAGATTTCAATAACCGATGGTTAACATTCTATGTCCAGTTTATTTGTATCTTTGCAAAGCATCCGGCACAGTCCCGCAGGAGAAGTTTCTGTTATTGCTGGAACATGTTGGAATCACAGAAAAGATTCTTAGATGGATCGCTCCATCTAAAGATCTTTCCTGGAGCATTAATCGCGGCCATCTGCCTCCTGCTCTCCAGGAGATGGAGGGCTGCGATTAATCTTCAAACTTGACAGATGTAAGAAATGAAGAATCCCAAGGATCAGTACGGGGAAAACTGCTTTTCCTATTTTCTTAAATGACATCAACGAATGGATACAGGGAGTAATGTCAGAATTTTCAGACGTTGTCCAAGTAAGGAGAATAGTTAATAATTAGTGCCAAGCAGCAAGGAAGGTCCATGGATCTCTATGGACGATTTATCGAACATCTGCATGTAGAGATCAGGGAGTCATAATTCCACTGTAAGGCCAAACTCGGAATACTGCGCCCAAGTACTTGAAGAGGTTCCAAGCTGGACAACCCGTTTGGTGAGCTGCAAATGGTACCCGTATGATGAAAGACCTCAAATATGTTGTCTACTGAACTTGTCAAGCAGGTAACTTCGAGGAAGACCTCTTGAGGTCTATTATTTTGAGAAGGAATAGTAAATTAGATGGAAAAATTTCCGTTGTTATAAATGATATAACTAGGTGCCACATTAAAATTACAGAGAAAGATTTAGATTGCGCTGCAGGAAGAGAGCCGGATGGTACTTTCGCACCCCGGGCAGAAATGTTTTTCGGCTCCTTCTTACTAAGGATATATATATATTTCTTGCCTCATTGTTCTGTTTTTGGCGCCCTACTAGTTAGCACAAGCTAGAAGGGCTCTTACCCAGGCTTCAAATCCGGCACTGGCAGAAAGTTTTCTTTTAACCAGCGAGCTGTTAATTACTGGAATAAGTTACAGACGTGGGTATTTGAGGGTGACAGCTTTGGAAAATTGTCAGATGGATCAAGAGAGGGAAAAACGCATAAGTTTTTTATTATTTTTGGTTTTATATATTTATTTTTTATTATTCATTTTATATACT